>NC_063046.1:41559471-41829736 GCF_018812025.1 Megalobrama amblycephala | reverse complement strand
TACTGGTGGCCCCATACTGGCCGACCCGAACTTGGTGTCCATGATAGACGGCGCTCCGATGGAGCTCCCCTTGAGACGGGATCTTCTATCTCAGGCGGGCGGCGCGATAATACATCCCCGCCCAGAACTATGGAAACTATGGGCCTGGCCTCTGAGGGGGACAGGTTCATAGAGGCTGGTCTCTCATCTGAGGTTGTTGAGACCATACTTAGCTCCAGGGCTCCCTCCACGAGGAAGCTTTACTCTTATAAGTGGAATTTATTCTCTACCTGGTGTAGACAACATGAAACGGACCCTGTCCGTGCTCCTATTAGCTTTGTGCTATCTTTTCTCCAAGAAAAATTCTCGGAGGGCTTATCCTATTCAACCTTGAAGGTTTATGTTGCGGCTATATCAGCCTATCATGTTGGGGGGGATTCCTCGGTCGGTCGAGACCCTCGTGTCACGCTTCCTCCGTGGTACACTGAGGCTGAGGCCTCCAGTGCGCACAAGGACCCCGGTCTGGGACTTATCAGTGGTTCTACGTGGGTTAGCTGAGGCTCCCTTTGAACCACTGGAGGAGGTGTCTGTAAAGTTTCTGACTTTAAAGACGATATTTTTACTTGCTATTACTTCTCTAAAAAGAATTGGAGATCTTCAGGCCCTTTCAGTGGCCCCCTCATATCTGGAGTTCGCTCCTGGAATGGTGAGAGCATTTCTTCATGCTAGACCTGGCTATGTGCCGAAGGTCCCCACCAATGTCCCGGTCCCATTGTGCTTCAAGCTTTTCATCCTCCTCCGTTTATATCTTCGGATCAGGAAAAACAAAATCTGCTTTGCCCAGTGAGGGCTTTGGACGCTTATGTCCACAGAGCTGCCCTGTGGCGTAAAATAGAGCAATTGTTTGTCTGTTACGGTTCTCCTAATAAAGGTGGACCGGCGTCCAAGCAGAGGATGAGCAAGTGGGTGGTTGAGGCCATCTCACTTGCATATAAAGCGGTCGGACAGTCCTCTCCCTTTAACGTTCGCGCTCATTCCACAAGGGGTATGGCGGCATCGAAAGCTTTGATGTCTGGCGTCTCTATGAGTGACGTTTGTGATGCAGCTGGATGGTCAAACCAGCACAAATTTATCAAATATTATAACCTTGATGTGGGCTCCACTCCGGGGTCCTCCGTACTGTCGAGCTAACATAGCAAGCATTTGAAGTACGGCACAGTTGGGATTGCGTTCCCAATGCGTTTCACGCAGCGTCGATAGTTCCCACGAAAGGGAACGTCTCGGGTTACGGATGTAACCCTGGTTCCCTGAGTAAGGGAACGAGACGCTGCGTCTCTCGCCGTACCCCTGCATGCTTGCGAGTGCTTGCTTCAGATTTTCCACAGAAGCTAGCGTTCTCTGCATCCGGGCATGCTTTATAGTTTCCTGGTCCGTGACGTCACCCGCCTCTGACGTCTCGTTACACGATTGGTTGGATACAGGAGTGCTTCAATGACGATATCACGCAGAAGGTTCCCAATGCGTTTCACGCAACGTCTCGTTCCCTTACTCAGGGAACCAGGGTTACATCCGTAACCCGAGACGTTTTGTGACATAGCTCTGTAGTGAACGGCACATTCCAGGGCCCAGTTTATGGCCGGGCCCCTCTCTGTCCGTAACAGTGGACAAAGGTTTGCTACATTTTGATTGGATCTTGGTGGACTAACACAAACAAACTGTCCAACGCCATCAGATAAAGATGTAAGGACAACATCCAGACCTCTCTTAGAGGGCAAGAAGAAGACCTCTTGTACCATGCCTGGAAAGGACAGGACTTCTCATTGGGCCACAGGCAGTTTCTGCCCTTCACCCATCTAGAGACTACTTCCTAAGGTTGGCCACAGACCGCCATAGTAATTCCTCTGGACCTTAGCAGCAATGGGTGAAACAAAGAGAGATCACAAAGATCCATCCGAATCCATTCAAAACTCTGTTTGAAAACCTTAGAACTGATGCAAACTATTTATTTCATACTTTTAATTCACAGAAATAAGTATTCTCAGTGTCAGCTATTTGTAGTACATCTGACACAAATTCAGCTGTTAACGTACAGTTGAATGAATGCATGACAGTTCAATCTTTTTCCATCATGTTTAGTCTCTATTTGTTTAGAATATTGCCAAAGGTATTCTGGTGGTGGTTTGGAAGGTGATAAATGCATTGGTAAACTTTAAAGACACTGTAAAGACTTCCAACTTTGTGCTTTAAGCAAATGAGTTCCACAGGGGAAAGAAGGGTGGGCCACACTTTGTGTGTCCCCTCTGATGCCAGCAGCCAATCACAGCACTTCGAATGGAGAAGCACCAAATTGCAGTCTCCTCCTCATCAGAAAGGGATAAAGGTACCCTTTCAACAGACACTCCTTGTTCTGAGTCTGCCCTTCAAAGGGGAAAGACATAACAGATATAGCGTTCTGGGTCTTAACTCTGTAAGGAGTGAGACATTAACAGATATAGGGCCCTATAATACACCGGGTGCAATGCGACGCAAGGCGCAGCGCAAGTGTGTTTGCTAGTTTGCGTCCGGCGCCGTTCGCGTTTTCCCGTTCAGCGCCACGTCCTTAAATTAGTAAATGCATTTGCGCCAGTTAGTGCGCCCATGGGCGTGCTGATCTAAAAAAGAGGTGTGTTCAGGCGCATTGCCGGCGCGTTGCTATTTTAAGGAGCTGAAAATAGACTGCGCCATAGACCAACTCAAACCTGGTCTAAAGTCTAAAGTCAATGGCACAAATTTTTTGTTAGAGCGCGTTGGTAGAAACTGCGCCTCTGGGCGCGTCCACAGTGTGCGCTGACTTTGCTTATTACACACAAGGATGCGCATCACACAAACATGCCAAATATTAAAAACAAAAGGATTACAGTGTAAAAGAATATTATTGTGTAGGCTACATAATATAAAAATGTAATGATGAATAGTCATTGCGTGTATTAGAATTAGGCTACCTATTTTCAATTCAGCCTATTACTACTTATAATGATGAACGAAATTGGCTAATTAATTGAACAATCGTGCCAATACACACACATATATATTAACTGACTCATCGCGCGGAGCTATTTGAAAGCCTGCATTTGCAAGCCTGCTTTAACTTCGCGCACAAGTAGATTGGTTTCTTCGCTTGAAAAGCATTCAGCTTTTCCGCCAACAAATTCCGCCATGTAAATAGCAATCCGCCATGGCGCGAGCGCATCTCGCTCTTAAAGGGAATGGGAGATGACACTCTGGATTGGTTTATTGAACGTTACACCCATTACTCATTAAGAGAATAGGGACAACCCATTTCAAAAATGCGCCCTGGCGCACGGACCGTTTTTCCGTCGTTAAAATAAGCAAAAGTGGATTTGGACACACCCTGAGTGCACCTGCGCCGTGCGCTTTACACTTTGCGTTTCAGATCGTTAAAATAGGGCCCATACTGTTCTGAGTCTGTCCTGCACGGGGATAGACATTAATACATTGTTCTGAGTCCCGGCTTGCAAAGCTGAGACACAACAGATACACCGTTCTAAATCTCCCATCAGGTGAGACACAACAGATATACTGTTCTGAGTCTGTCCTGTACGGGGATAGACATTAACAGATACAACACCGTTCTGAGCCCTCTGGTCCATCCAGAGAGACAACAAACAGATCCCATGATCTGAGTCTACAGCTTGTGAGGCAGCAACAGAGACGACCACGTTCTAAGTCTCCAGCTTGTGAGGAAAAGAGACATCAACAAACACTACGTTCAGAGTTTCCATCCAGCGAGACAGTAACAACATCTGCAACAAGGTTAAGCTCAGGAGAGCAAACCTTCACTCCAAGGTACCTTCATCTGCATGTTCCAGATTTGTTAAGGACCTTCTGCACCTACACCAGGGCCTCATCTGCGTGTTCCAGATTTTAGGACCTTTTGGTGCTCCAGGAGATCAGCATCCCACAGAGCTTTGTGTTCAAGACTGTTGAAACAGATTTTGGCTCCTCTCCCCACTGCATTGTCACCCCACACAACCAGTGGATGACGTCACCGTCATCGGACTCAACCAAGTGGAACGTAAATATCACTTAACCAAACCTCTTTCCAGAGACCTTGGCATTGTTGTATATTATCAGTATATAACTTCCCAATTCCCATTAGATGTAATATAGCTGATGTTAGTTAATAACAAATAATCTCTTGTTTATTTGTTTGGTGCATAATAAGGTCCTCCACCTTATTATTTTCAGAGAAACAGTTTATCTTTCCATAAGATAACGTAACTCTTCCATAGCCACACCCAGCTTAATCACTTGTATTCTATGTCTCTTATGCACTTTATTCCTTTATCATAACATGGTATTCATTTAGTAGTTGTGTTAGTTATTCTGGACCCACTTTATATTAAGTGGCCTTAAGTACAGTGTACTTACATTTAAATTAATCATTTGATACAATGCACTTATTGTGTACATACAAGTTTTTACATTGTACTTATATTTTAAAAACACCTGCATGTAATTAGATCTGTAATTAATTTCTGTAATTACATTTATAATTACACTGTTGACCCATCCCTTAACCCTTACCCCTACCCTTAAACCTACCCAAACCACCAAAGCTTTCCCTAACATTAACCGTATCCCACCTCAATAGCAGCAAAAGTGTTTTGCAATTCAATATGAACCCAATAAGTACATTGTACTTATTTTTTGATGTAAGTACATAGTAGTTAAGCCCACTTAATATAAAGTGGGACCGTTATTCTTGTTTATCTTTTTGTTAATAAAATTTATTTTATTACACTTGTGTCTTCCTTGTGCTGATAATACAGAAGAGGCTCTACAAGTTAGCAATATCATCAGTCTTTCAAATAAATCAGCTGACCACTTTACGTTAATCTAAATGAATGAAAAGCCCCTGTTGAGAGTGTTCTCATACCGCCAAGGTAAAAGACCTTGACTGGTGCCCTGAACAAGGGGCCATGTGTATGCGTTTTGTCATGTTTGGTGTGAGCACATGGCTTGTCATGTGTTTCCTTGTGCCATGTGCTCTCATAGGCTTGTTCGACTTGATGCAGCGCTGCACAGAAAATTGGCGGCTGACTTAAAGCAGTGCATGCCGGTTAGAGATTTTGTCCTGACTTGAGACAGCGCCGACGCCATGTGACTGTGACTGTGACATATGGCATCAAAGTACCGCAAGAGCAATTCTAGAGTGCCTGTGCCAGATTCACCACATGACAACGATCACGTGTGTTTCTTATTTATTCTGAAACCTTCAGTTCCACTAATGCTCAAAAATCTGTATTTTTATTACAGTTAAAGCTCTTTCCATGTAGTCACGATGATATACAGTATTGTATCATTTTTGTTTTCAAAATGTAGACCCCACTTCATTGGTATTTAAATAATGTATGCTTATGTTGAACTTTATTCATGTCAAAAAACAAACGCTGTAAGCAGTACATAAAGTATTGAATGAAAATGTCTGAAACATCAGTGTATTAGTCAAATATTGCATTTATTTCACAGCTGTGATAAAGTATGCAAACGCAGCGCAAGTATCACTACGGCAAGCAGAAAGTGCCCGACTTCACATCTCCATTTTCAGCTCCTCCCACCTGTATGGGGCTACTCTCGCCAATCGGTTGCATCCAGCCGCAGCTGATGTCGAACACACCTATTGTCTATTGTTTTGACCCCACACATCTTGTTAACTGATTATTGGTTCATTTGCCCCATCTGTCCTCCCTCATTACCTGCCTTGTTTCCTATTTATTCTCCTTGTGTTTGCAGTCCTGTGCTGGATCGTCGTTGAATGTTACCTCGTGTTTTGCTTCCCTGCCTAGTCAAGTCTAATGTAGTCAAGTCATGTCAAGTGTGTTTTCCCCCTGTGGGTAGTTTTTTTAGTAATAAAAGCCCATTATTTCTCCTGCAATTGGGTATTTGCCCCTTTCTTCATTATCCAAAATTGACAGCTTCTCATCTTTGGATTAAACTACACAGCCACCATGACACATTTCTACTGTAGTTGTCTACATGTTACATAGAGCTGATTAAAATGTTAACAACTAATAACTTTTATACTAACAATTTATGGTTATATTGAGTAAAATAACTCGACCAAACTAAAATTCGATACTGACCTGCACTTTTGATTTCTTTCAGTTTTCTTCTCTTCTCCAAAACTTGGTGTTCTCTGGCAGCTGCTTTCTCTTCCACATTTTTCATTGTAATCTCCAAATCCATCAGCCTGCTCGCATCAACTTGAAAAAAGCAGCCATTGTTTTCAGCAACAAGTTTCTCTATCTGCCTAAATAATTCCTTCGCCTGGGAGCCATCTGTATCAAGGTTAGTGTCAAAGCCAACATATCTATTTCCACATTTTTGAGTAAGCTTGTTCAAGTTTTCCCCTTCACTTTCTACATATTGCTCTATAGTTTTGTCACCCAGTTTTGTGAAGACTATTATGGTTTGATTCCAGATGTCATCACCAATGAACTGCACATGACTCTCGGCCACTTTCCTGTGCTTCTCTGAGAAAGCAAAATCAACCTCTATCACCAGGAGAAAAACATGAGGTCCAGGTGGACAGATATTTGTGCTCCTAACAAGCTCCGCTTTCAGACGCTCTGGGGTGTCACATAACTGAAAAAACTTCCACCAGCCTGGGGTGTCCACAAGAATGATTTTCCTGCCATGTATGTTTCCTTCCATCTTCACACACTGTGTGGTTGTTTGGTCAGATTTACATTTAACATTTAAAAAGGAGTGTGCCACATTACTCTTACCACTCTGATATCCTCCTAATAACACTAATCGCAGTTCTGTAAAACAAAAGCAGGAAGAGAAAAGAAAGTATTGACTTTGATATATATGATATATGATTGTGATATGATATATATGATTATTATATATTATAATTATGATATACTAATTACCTAGTATACATTTTATTTATATTTTTAAATATTTTTATGAAAATTATTTTAAAGTGTTTGACCACAAACATATAAAACCATATGTTCCACAAATACTACTACTAAACATAATAATACTAGAAAGAAAGAAGAATAGAAAGAAGAATCGCCCCATCCCATGATTTTTCTTGAAACATTAATTTGCTGTCTCTTACCGTCTGCCATTGTAAAAGCCAAATAAAATATCTTGCTTGAAATCAATTCTCCTCTGTCCTTTTTAGAGTCTTTATTGCAAATTTATAAAATAAAATTCATGAAAATGGTTGCATTTCATTGTAAAATGGCTTTTTTCCTTATAAAAGTCCCAACCACCGTGAGAGAGAAACTAAAACTGGTGCATGTTTGGACTATCACTGCTTTCATCAACATGTTTTACGGGAACTAGACAAACCAGTAATAGGCAAATACAAACACATTTTTTTTCTCAAGCCTCCAAATTATAAGTGTACTTACTGATTGTCTTTTCAGCATGAAGTTAGCTGGAAAATGACATTCTAGAGAAATAGCCTGAAATATCAGAGGATATTGCTTTGTTTTAGGTCACTGCAACTTAGAGTAACTTAACTTGTCATTAATCAGATCATCTGATCATCCATCCATTTTTTCAACCACTTGTACTGGTTAGTGAGAGAAACAAGAAGAACAGAAAAAAAAAAGAAGAGACGGACAGAAACACAACAACCAAAACTCAAACAGGTGCATAGACTTAATTGAAATCAACTGAGAGAAAAAAAAAAAAAAAACATTAAATGTTTCAGCAGAGGATGATTAAATCTTTACAAATCATCTTCACTTATTCAAAGCAATTTGACTTTGAATTTCTTTCAAACGTCTACAATAATTTGTATTGAGAATTGTACTGCTAGTAATCATTTCCATCAGACGTTTATCAGCCCTCATCATCTTCTCCTTTGTGAAGGCTGTGTCATCTTGCACAACCAGTAGAGCTGGTTCAGCTGCTTGAGCAGAGAGTGATCCACATTTAAACTATTGTCTTGTTCCTAGTATACCAACCGTGTGTCACTTATTGGAGGGCAAAACAAGGCTTTCCTCCACTGCCTGCCAGTTATATTTAGCAGGTTTGAAAATACAGTGATATCAAACTCAGACCATATTAATTATTCACACTATATTCAGGCAGGCAGACGAGCCCATAATGTTCACCATCACCATCCACCATAAAACTGTTCACATAGCCTAAGAGTTTACATAAATCCTCTAGACCTTCAGCCTGAAGGTCTTTGGCTAAGGACCGCCCAAGAGGACGTTTGACTGACATGTAATGCAACCAATCACCTACAATAACAGATCGGTGTGCATCTAATAAATTATTAATTCAAGAACGTTGTGCAAGTTTACTGCAACAATGGAGCTGCGAACTTCACATATTTTGAAAATCCAGCATTTAGTTGATCCTGGTAAGCGCTCATTGTCACAGTTGTAAACACAACGGCTTTCTTCTTCCAGAATGCGACACACACTTCTCACGGACATTAGATAGAATTCAGCCAACCAGATGACGACTTTGAAAATGTGCCATATGCATCAAACGTTCAGCCAGCGGTCTGTGGGCGCGACGTCTGAGGCTGAGACTAATGAATGATATTTAGACTAACTAATGAATTATATTTTCTACAAACGAGTAACCATATTTTTGTCTTGCGTTAGTCATGAATATCACCTGTCATAGTGACAGTGACTAAAGTAAATATCAAAAATGGTGATGCCACATTAACACAATACTACATTCTAAATTATTTACCTTAATGAAGCTTTTTTCAAACATTTGTTAATCTTAGTTAATATTAAGGGCCAATCCTTTACACAACACTATTTTCAAATAAAAATTAAAAACTTTTTATGCGTTCTGACCGTTAATTTACACAACAATGGCATTTTGGGGGCCTAAAAACGCAGACTTTTAAAAACTGGTTTCAAAGTGCAAAATTTCTGAAAACAATACAATTATCATCTCCATTTAAACTACAAAAATGCAAATTTGTGAAAGCGGTGACATCATGCACATCTGTATTAAAGGTGCTCTAAGCGATGTCATGCGTTTTTAGGCCAAAACATTTTTTGTCACATCCAGCAAACATCTCCTCACTATCCGCTAGCTGCCTGTCCCCTGAACACACTGTAAAAAAACGCGGTCTCTGTAGTCGCCACAAGCTCCAAAAACAGCAACAAAAACTACCTGGTGCAGCCTGGACCACGAAACATAATAAACATGCTCCAGCCAATAACCGACAAGAATGATTTTAAATGCGTGTTCATGACTGTTTCAGGAAGCACGGAGGGGAGGGGGAGGAGGAGGGAGGGTCTAGCTAGCCTCTGTTTTGTTTGACAACACTTCGAACGTCAACAGGAAGTTACTCCACCCAGGATCGCTTAGAGCACCTTAAAGTGTTCAGTTTATAGGCATGGAGTGTTTCTTTACAAAGTGTCATTGCCAACTACTGGCCTGGCATGAATAATACAGCATTTTTATTAGTTTTTGTGGGTCTGTGTGAATTGACAACATTTTTTTTTTTATAAAAGTTATTTAAATGTCCTAATTGAACTAAGGCCTAATCCTGCTTAGTCTAAGCCCTGTATGTGAAACCAGGCCTAAATGTCTAAATGAAAACAATATTTTACAGGTTGGTCCCGAGAATGTGCATCTGCTTTCTAAAGCAAAATGATTTTAATTGACTTGCTTTTTTTTTAGCAGCTTATTGAATTTTGCCATTTTAGGTGGTCGGGCTCTTCCTCTTTCATGGTTTTGGCTGCTCTTGTCCTATAAATGGTGTACCTTCTGTTTTAAGCTTCAAGCCTGTAAGGGGTTGTTATCTTAACTTGATTTTCAGAACAATAAATGAACACTCATACAATAAGTTACACAGAAAGGCTGTTACAAGAAAACAATTTCATTGGAAAAATAAGCACAAAATGTAAAGCTCAGATATTTTTAAATGTTACAAAGCATTTGCTATGCAGTTTAAAAGCAATACCAGGGTTCTTATGGGTAAAAAGCAATGTTTATTTTTTTTTTTCCCAAAAAATGAAAAAATGATATGTAGTACTTTGATATGTAGATTATTTTAAAAAGTTTACTTACACACACACACACACACACACACACACACACACACACACACACACCCATTTATCTGTTTATCTGTTTATACTGTAAGTGTTTTGATGTGAGATAACCAACCCACATTACTTTCTCACATTCAAAATGGCCAAAGTATGCTCTTTGCGGTCAGTTGCAAATTGTTGATTAGCTTGCACTGGTCTACTGTTGTGGTCTTTAAACATAAGCAATATGTAGAGAAAACACCCTAGGAAGTAAAATTAGCTCAAATTAATAAAGAGTTGTTTAGATTACGACCGAGCAACTGATTCGTCCAGCGTTCATTTGCTCGAGCCGTAATAAGCTCTTGTAACGGATATAAATATCCAACAATCGTGAAAACACTGATTAGAGCACGGTAACTTGAAATCGACAGTTTAAGACATTAAATCATAAAGCACATAATACAAGACACTTTCTTTTTAAAATCTACAAGAGATTTGATTTATTCTAACACAAACTAACACAAAGGCACGCACACACACACACACACACACACATACATTCATACGCGTTGCAGTAAGAAGGAAATGAGAGAGAAAGAGTTTTGAGAGAGAGGGAGAGAGAGAGAGAGTGATCTGATTAACAGAATTCCTATCAATGCATTTCAAAGATCTGACCTGAACGAACCATGAATCATTAAATGCACCAGTTCAGTTTTAATCTGGAGGTACTTGCTTGCGTCGACTTTGAATGTGAATATCCCTCGTTGGCGTGTAGAGAAGAGTTTTCCAAGTCGATGAGTTGTCGCAGGGTATTCAAGGTCCGTGTTGTGTTCGGTAGAACCCAATCACGTCTGAACTTGCTGAAAAATTAAAGGGAAGTCTCTTCGTCGCTGGAGTTAAAGTTGAAGCGGCAGAAGTCGTTGGTTGAACTTTGTGCGAAACTTAGAACACGAGACTTTCAACGGAAAAGAAAATTAAAGAAAGAAAAGAAAAGTGAGTGGAAGTTGGATGGCTTGAAATGAGCAGCTTGTCTGTTCTTCTTGTTACTCCATTGTTCTTGGTACTCTGGTCATGGCTGACCGGTTCTTTCTTCTGTTGCTCTGTTTTCCTTGACCAGAACTAACCAACTCCTACTATCTGGCAATGACAATTTAAACTTAGTTGTTTGTCACACCTCTGAGGAGTTTTGTTTGATAAGTCCATTAAAATTGTTGGAACAATTTCGAAGCAGTTTTATTTGTAGAACAGTCTCTGTTGAGTTTTCTGTGAGGTTAGGTCTTTTAGAGAACAAATGGGGCCTGCATTGTTTCCTCTGTTTCTTTGATCTGGGTGATCAAAGAATCTTATCTTCCTGGTGACCATTTGGTTTGTCACTCCTCCTGTTATCAGGAGCGTGGGGTGTCATAAAATTAATCCGCCTGGGTTTACTCCGCAGACGAGCTGGAGTCGGAACTTGATTCTGAATTAGGATTATGTTTAAAAGAATCATCTGAATGATTCAATTGTCTGGTTCGTCCACAGTTCCTACAAATAGCAGACCCTCACTTGTGTCTGTTTCAGGATGTGTCGTGCTGACCTGATTTCTTTTATGTGTGTTTGTGCTTGTGCCACCAGTGACCTTTTAAGATAACTGCACCCACACTGGTGTAGGAGAAAACTGCCGAGATATGCACTTTGGTCAAAACAAGCTGCAAAAGCTTTTAATAGTACCACTCTCAGTAAATGACTGACTTATTGCTTACATTTCATTATGGTTCTAAAATATTTGTTGGGAGAGTTGGTTTTTATGTCAAAAATGAATGCTGTTTACCTGTTGACAGGAAAGTCAAACTGGATCAATGCATTGCTTGCAAATGATTCAGTGTGGAACTCTTGTCTTTTCTAAATTGAGTTACAGTTGTGGCCAGAATTATTAGACCCCTTCCTAAATATGATCAAAGATGACTCTAAAAATAAATCTGCATTGTTTATCCTTTTGATCTTTAATCCATAAAATTAGCAAAAATCTAACCTTTCATTGAAGGAAAAGAATTGAAAGTGGGGGGAAAATAACATTAATAAATTACTTTACTATGAGCAGAATGTTGTGCTTTATTAAATAATTTTTTGGTTCTTTTTCTCCTTTTCAGACAACAATAATCAAAAAGCATGGGATTCTGTGTTACTTTGCTTGATATCCTCCAATGTTGTTTTTGTGATAGTAATTATCACACTCCTTGTTGATCACTGCAAACGCTGGGGAAAAAGGCATAGAGGTAAAATTACACCCACTCTTTACATTAGTTAAGGAGAGTTTAATTGGATAGGCTATTGATCCAGAAAAAGTATTATACAGTGTAATATACAAATATGTTGTGCAAACTCTTTAAGTATTCAATCACAAATGTATATGGCAAAGTTTAACTAAATGTCTGTACATTTTGAAGGATCTACAAATCATACATCATGTGAGGTAATTTTCTTTTTCAATTGTCTTCTGTACTATAATATATATATTACTAATACTTTAAATATTACAAATGTTGATTTGGTTCTCAAGCAGAAAAAAAGCTGTGCATTTAAAAAAAAAAAAAAAACAGATTAGAGATTCAGATGTGAATTACGCAGCTGTGAGTTTTGCCTCTGCCCCTCCAGCCAGAAAATCAAACAACAGACATCTAGCTGAATACAGTCAAGTGAACTACAAGCCAACAGATCATATGATTTAACAGAATATCTCCACAAAATTATTTGCCTTTCTGTAAACATTTATTATTGTATTGAGATTGATATTTCAAAGGAATCAATTACTGTAAATATATATACAGAGTTCATCTTCTATTCACAAAAAATACACTGTTATTGATCAAAGAAATTAAAGATAATAAAAGCAAGAATCTGTTTATGAAAATGACATGCATACTATAGTAATAACTGCATGACAATAATAAAATTGAAACATGCATCAGAATGTCTTAGAAGCTTAAAGATTAATCTCTATCCTGTTGAGTCTTGTCACATTCCTCACAGCTGGAAACACTTGCATAGTCTGATGAGTTATATCTTTGATACCAGTCGTGCACTTTAGCCAAAGACATCTGTATGTCCTCATCATCGACACATGAGGACATGTCTGCTATAAGGAAAAAAACAAAGCTTTGGTTTTCTGACATCTGACAGTTTTTCAAAAGAAACGCAAGTACGTGACTTGAAAGTTGAATTTGCAATTTGTTGGTTGGCAGCACAGAACTTTATTAGCTACCAGCCACTTGGTAATGCGTATATAAATTCAACTTTTGAAAGTTTTCAAAATTAGTGAATCATATAATTTTTCCTGTAACTTACCATTGGCATCCAGGCATTTTAGTTTATATTGGATCCTAGAGCTGTCTACTGCTTCCCGACGATTCCATTCCCTCTCAAGTGCATCTTTTAACTGGTGTTTGTTGATAAATAATTCTGTATTTATTGCTTCTCCACTTACTGCAAACAAAAACATATTGAGGCAATTAAAGTGAGCTTAAGCCACTGAGACCAAAATAAATTTATTGCAAAAAAACTAAACATACAATCAAGAGGCAACTCTATGCTCTCTCCTCGTTTGACAGCTGTTTGTGGGCTGATTGTTTTCAACATCTCTTTCATTATAGCATCACTCCTCTCCCATTCTTCATTAAGTAATTTTTTTACATCCTTAACTGGAAGCCACTCCGATAGGGCTTCTCTTTCTTGAGACTTCTTTTTCTTTTCCTGATGTTCATCATTGCTTTTCAGCAGAGCACTTTCCATTATCATTTCCTCAATCTTCTCCAGTAACTGATTTACTTGGGTGCGATCCTCTCTCATGCTCTCAAACACATGATATCTGTTCCCACACATCTCAATGAGTCTCACAAGGGCATCCCCTTCACTTTCAATGTGGTACTCAATTGGTTTGTTTCCTAATGATCCTCCCCATGTGAAGAGCACCATGGTTTGCCTCCAGACCTTTTCTCCAAGCGGTCTCATGTTGTCTAATATGACTCCCAACTGCTCTTCTAAAAACGATGTGTCTGCTGGAATAACCAAGAGGAAGGCATGGGGGGAAGAATCCATTGCCTTCAAGATCTCAGTTTTCACTGAATCTGTGTTCAGTTGTTGCGGAAGGAATTTCCACCAGCTTGGTGTGTCCACCACAGTGATCTGTCGTCCATTCACTTCTCCACATGTCCGGACACACTTCATAGTCTTGTCAAATGAAATGTCAGTGCCCAAGATGACACTGCCAGTTAATGTCTTGCCTGACAGGACCCAGCCCAGCAGCACAATATTCAGAGGTGTAGCATCATTTCCTGCATCTGTTGAATTTTTTTTTGTAATATATATAAAATACATAGAATTAATAAATATTTATAACTATAAATAAAATATTATTTTATAATATTGTTATAAAATATTGGTTATATTTATATGATATTAATATATTATAAATAAAATATTAAAATATAATTTTATTTTTATAACAAACTGATAATATACTCAGTAATTAGAAAATTTTATTTATTAGAAACTTTAGTATATTGTCACAGTCATGTCTTAATTTTTCTAGTTTAATCATGTCGTTCTGTTTAAATCCATTGTCACAGTGTTTACCTGAGTTCTTATTTGTTACTAAGTAGTTTCGCACATGTTCCCTGTTCTGTTGATTACCATCCTCTGTGTATTTAACCCTTAGTTCCCCTTAGTTCATGGTGTCGTTACTGTGTACTGTGTCATTATGTTACTGCATAGTGTGTTTTGTCATTTTTGGTGTTTATTCAGCTCACAGTCATCGAATGTGTCTGTGGGTTGATGTGAAACTCCAGACAAGTTTTCATGCGTGCATCCGTTTTTAACGCGTCTTGACTGTCGTACAGTCTGATATAAATGACAGCTGAGATCCCACAGTGTGACATGAGGATACTGTTCGTACAGTCTGACAAGCAACAATCTTAAAGGACTATTATAAATCGCACAGTGTGCACCTGGCTTAATATTGGCTCACAACATTTATTTCAAATGTCCAATTAATCTTTAATATTTGGCCATTTCTTTACGACAGAAATGCTACAACTACTGTAATTTCTTGAACAAGAACACGTGGACTTAAACTAGGGCTTAAACTTTTATTTTGAAATCACGATGAGCAGTTAGCACATTGCATTAAGTAGAAACATACCATATAATGTATTCTCCTGCATTTGCTAAGGTTTATAGATGACTTACCTTACAAATCTGATTAAATGTCCACATTGCGTTTCCAGATGAACGTTAAAAGCAATTCAAACTCACAGCATATGCAGAGATTGAGTTTGAGACGCGACACTCGTGTAAATGATGTTTACGCAAAGCTGCATTTACTGGAAACGGAGCTGCTCGTAGATAACCTACACGTATGTACAGTGGCATGAAAAAGTATGTGAACCACTTGCAGAATATGTGAAAATGTGAATAATTTTAATAAAATAAGTGAGATCATGCAAAATGCATGTTATTTTTTATTTAGTACTGTCCTGAGTAAGATATTTTACATAAAAGATGTTTGCTTTTAGTTCACGAGACACAACAATAGCTGAATTTATTAAAATGGCCCCATTCAAAAATTTGCGAACCATTGATTCTCAATAATGTGTGTGGTTACCTGATGATCCACGACTGTTTTTATGTTTTGTGATGGTTGTTCATGAGTCTCTTGTTTGTCCTGAGCAGTTAAACTGAGCTCTGTTCTTCAGAAAAATCCTCCAGGTCCTGCAGATTCTTCAGTTTTCAAGGATTTTTTGCATATTTGAACCCTTTCCAGCAGTGACTGAATGATTTTGAGATCCGTCTTTTCACACTGAGGACAATCGAGGGACTCAAACTCAACTATTAAAAAAGGTTCAAACATTCACTGATGCTCCAGAAGGAAACAAGACGCATTAAAAGCCAGGGGGTGAAAACTTTTGAATTTAAATATCAAGGTAAATTGTACTTAATGTTTCTTCCGGGAAACATGCAAGTATCTTCTGTTGCTTCCGAAGGGCAGTACTAAATGAAAAACAACGATATTTAAATATAATAAGAAAAATTGTGACGAAATTCATCCTGTTCAAAAGTTTTCACCCCCCAGCTCTTAATGCATCGTGTTTTCTTCTGGAACATCAGTGAATGTTTGAACCTTTTTTAATAGTTGTGTTTGAGTCCCTCAATTGTCCACAGTGTGAAAAGACGGATCTCAAAATCATTCAGCATTTACATGCATAACATGCATTTTGCATAACATGCATTTTGTATGATCTCACTTATTTTATTAATATTTTATTTTATTAATATTTTATTTTATATTATTTTATTCATACATACATTTATTTAATTAATTCACAGCCTTTGTAAATTCACAATAGCATTATGCTTTATTATGATTTTTAAATGGGTTTAATATTGTGCAGCCTTAGAAAACTGTATAATAATAGACTTGGTCGGTGTTGTGTCATAGCTGGGGGCGTGGCGTCGGCGTGGGGGAAAACAATCCTTTCACCCTGACTGGAAAAGTATGGTGTTAAACCAGTATGACATAGCTAGAATCACTTCTGCCGCTCAGTAGAGCCAGATAGGCTACATTGAAAATCTGAGCTGGGTTGTCCATACAGTTTCTGTGACTGGACAAACGACCCAACGGAATGGCCAGATGTGTTGTTTCCTGACATTTTTTTTTACCTAATTGAGTCTCCAGGTATAATAGACAGCTAATCCTAGATTATTCAATCTGACTGTAATATCAGTATCCCAGTGTCATCCTACAGTCTGTATATTGTTGTTCCATGTTCATTAAAGCTATGATATAGAAAACAGTAGGTCTTAGCATTTTAAATGAATACATTCCATGCATAGTTTTGACTGTAGCAGCGACGTTACTCTTACTGCTATTATAGCCTATATTCGACGATGTGTTATATCACAATCTACTCGCAGAGCAATATGAAGAATTACAGGTCCCTGGAAGTTCACAATTTTTAACAGTGCCTTTGCAGGAGTGGTTTACATCACAAAATATCAGGGAATGACACTGTCCTCCTTGCGGGTGTCCTGACATTTCATCCTGTCAGATTGTCCTACCCGGGCTTACTGAGCGTGCGCCCCAATATTTCATCATTTTTGTCATGATAAATAACCCAAAATCACTGCATTTGCATTGTTGCAAGGGTAGGTTTTGGTGTAGACATTAATAAAGCACAATCTTATAGGTAGCATTTTTTGCTCTCGATTTGCACTTGTTCTAAAGAATAATGCTATCAGCTTGTGTAACCCTTAATGCTGTTTGCATTATTATAAGGGTAAGTTTAGGGTTGGGGTTTGTGTATATGTTAATAAAGGCTTCAACCACATTAATATCATGCTGGAAGCACAATTATAAGCATTTTTCGGTATTGTGCTACATACTGTCTGACAAAATCAATTGTTATTATTACGAACAGTACAGATCAAGCATCTAACAAGGTCTTCCTGCATTAATTCGAATGGTTTGCTTTCCCCCATGGCATAAACGGATATGACGTTTTCGTGGGCGTTCCCAGTAATGCTGACCAAGTCTATGCGTTTCATGGATTCTCGTCCGTGGAAAGCGGCGCCACTTCTGGTGTTTTACCGGTTACTCGACATGGGCAATTTGATTTGATTCAGGCTCAATTTGATACGGCAATATAGACACCATTATTTACATTTCCACTGAAGTATTTCCACTGTAAAAACTAAAGGTAAGGGGCGTGGCCTTTCAGGACGCTTCAGCGAAACACAATACACTGGGCCAGCTAACCAATTTGAGCTCATAGCATATTTCGGAATGAGTGGTATCATAGAATTGGGAAGTCAAACCCAATGGCAATGGAAACAGCGGTGTAGAATAAAGGTAAAATATATGAAAAATACAGCGTTAAGACATGTTAAACTGCACCCCATAAACACACACAAAAAAAAAAAACACTGAACCACCCCTTTAAAAATTAAAGTATTCCATTATAATCGAGGAAACATTACAGCCAAACTTGACCAAACTAAAATTCGACACTGACCTGCATTTTTAATTTCTTTCAGTTTTCTTCTTTTCTCCAAAACTTTGTGTTCTCTGGCAGCTGCTTTCTCTTCCACATTTTTCATTGTAATTTCCAGATCCATCAGCCTGCTCGCATCAACTTGAAAAAAGCAGCCATTGTTTTCAGCAACAAGTTTCTCTATCTGCCTAAATAATTCCTTCGCCTGGGAGCCATCTGTATCAAGGTTAGTGTCAAAGCCAACATATCTGTTTCCACATTTTTGAGTAAGCTTGTTCAAGTTTTCCCCTTCACGTTCTACATATTGCTCTACAGTTTTGTCACCCAAATGTTTGAGTTTTGTGAAGACTATTATGGTTTGATTCCAGATGTCATCACCAATGAACTGCATGTGGCTCTCGGCTACTTTCCTGTGCTTCTCTGAGAAACCAAAATCAACTTCCATCACCAGGAGGAAAACATGAGGTCCAGGTGGACAGATATTTGTGCTCCTAACAAGCTCCGCTTTCAGACGCTCTGGGGTGTCACATAACTGATAACACTTCCACCAGCCTGGGGTGTCCACAAGAATGATTTTCCTGCCATGTATGTTTCCTTCCATCTTCACACACTGTGTGGTTATTTTGTCAGATTCACATTTAACATTTAAAAAGGAGTGTGCCACATTACTCTTACCACTCTGATATCCTCCTAATAACACTAATCGCAGTTCTGTAAAATAAAAGCAGGAAGAGAATGACGAAGTATTGACTTTGATATATGTAAATTATATATATATATATATATATATATATATACATACAAATTATCTTGTAAACATTGTATTTATACTTTTCATTAATTTTTATTTTAATTTTTTAAAAGTGTTTGATCACAAATATATAATTAAAACCATATTTTCCACAAATACTACTACTAAACATAATAATACTAGAATGAAGAAGAATAGAAAGAAGAATCACCCCATCCCATGATTTTTCTTGAAAAATACATTTGCTGTCTCTTACCATCTGCCATTGTAAAAGCCAAATAAAATATCTTGCTTGAAATAATAATTAATCCTTCGCAGTGATCAATTCTCCTCTGTCCTTTTTAGTGTCTTTATTGCATATTTCTAAAGAAAAATTGACGAAAATGGTTGCATTTCATTGTAAAATGGCTTTTTTCATTATAAAAGTTCCAACCACCGTGAGAGAGAAACTAAAACTGATGCATGTTTGGACTATCACTGCTTTCATCAACATGTTTCACGGGAACTAGACAAACCAGATTTGGGCAAATACAAGCCTCCAAATTGTAAGTGTACTTACTGATTGTCTTCTCAGCATGAAGTTAGCTGGAAAATGGCATATTCTAGAGAAATAGCCTGAAATATCAGAGGATATTTCTTTATCTTTTAGGTCATTGCAACTTACAGTAACTTAACTTGTCATTAATCAGATCATCTGATCATCCATCCATTGTTTAAACCACTTGTACTGGTTAGTGAGAGACACAATAAGAACAGAAAAAAAGAGAAGAGACGGGCAGAAACACAACAACCAAAACTCACACAGGTGCATAGACTTCAATCAACTGAAAATAAAAAACATTAAATGTCTCAGCAGAGGATGATTAAACAACTCCAAAAAGCATTATCATCTTCACTTATTTAAAGCAATTTGACTTTATTTATTTTCAAACGTCTACGATAGTTTGTATTGAGAATTGTACTGCTAGTAATCATTTCCATCAGACGTTTATCAGCCCTCATCATCTTCTCTTTTGTGAAGGCTGTGTCATCTTGCACCAGTAGAGCTGGTTCAGCTGCTTGACCAGAGAGTGATCCACATTTAAACTATTGTCTTGTTCCTAGTATACCAACCATGTGTCACTTATTATCCACTGGTACAAACGCTAATGTCTGATGTTCGGAAGTTTTCTACGAACGAGTAACCATATTTATTTTTCTTGCGCTAGTCATGAATATCACCTGCCATTGTGACAAAGACTATAGTAAATATCAAAAATGATGATGCCACATAGGTGACGCAATACTACATTCTAAATTATCTTAATCTTAATGAAGCTTTTTTCAAACATTTGTTATTCTTAGTTAATGTTAAGGGCAGTTTACACAACATTATTTTTAACTAAAAACTGAAAACTTTTTATGCGTTGAGTAAGTAAAAAGTAAAAAGTTGTGTAAATTAACAGTGTTTTGGGGGCCTGAAAACGCAAACTTTTAAAAATGGGTTTCACAGTGCAAGTTTCTGAAAACTATACAGTTATCATCTCAATGTAAACTACAAAAATGCAAATTTGTGAAAGCGGTCCCACATGGAAAGAACTTATATGTGGATATATGCGCATATATGAAACCTATATGCAGTGTATATGTACATATATGCTGCATATATGCACATATATGATAATATATATGCTGCATATATGCGCATATATACTGCATATATGCTATATATATGCTGCATATATGCGCATATATACTGCATATATGTGTATATATGCCACATATAGGCAAAATTGAGGTGCATATATGTGCATATACAGGAAATATAGGTCTCCTGTATTGCTTCTTCATATCCATATATATGCCCTATACATACAAGATATGTCTTCTATATAGCTAATGGCAGGATCTGGTCATTTTGTAGCTCATATCTCATTTTTGACTGTCATACATGATGCCTAGCTCATATTTTCTATTATCAAGGCAAAAACTAAGAATTAACGAAAAAAATTATGCAAGAACTTATGTATGTGCGAATGTAGCAGTTATGTATTTAGACAATTATTTTGTGATTCCACTTGCCATGACCATATTTGGGGTTTCCTGCCGCCATGCTGACTTGGGGTGTTGACGCACTTTGCTGCTTCCCAGTCTGCATGAGACATCACAGCGGTAGGTCGCACAAAGTTTTTGCGGTGATTCAATTAAGGCCATGTTTCATGTAACAGCTGAATTCACATGATATATTTGTATGATTGTAATCCAAAACCCCTCTGTGATGTACATTCAGATGTTTCGTTGATTATTTTTCTTTACTTAAGTTACTTTTAATATCTCTCTTTCTCAGCGTTGTGCGTTGCTGCCGCATGATGTTTGTATGCTGCACAAGTCCTCATATATTGCCATTTGTGTTATACAGAATAAAGTGAGGACCTGATGGCAAGATTTTTCGCAGTCTGTCTTTGATTACGACACAACGCAGAAAACACACCGCTACACGAACACGTGAAATTGGTCCCACGTGGAAAAAACCTATATAAACATATATGTTTCAATATAGGTTTGATATAGGTTTTTAATATATGTGACATATATAAAATTGGCCGTTTTCCTATATTATGTGTACATATATGTACATATATGTGTATATATATATATATATATATATATATATATATATATATATATATATATATATATATATATATGTGTGTGTACATATATGTGTACATATATGTGTGCATATATGTACATATATGTACATATAATATAGGAAAACGGCCAATTTTATATATGTCACATATATGTAAAACCTATATCAAAACCTATATTGAAACATATATGTTTATATAGGTTTTTTCCATGTGGGGTGACATCATGCACATTACTGTATTACTGTAAGTGTTCAGTCTATAGGCATGGAGTATTTCTTTACAAAGTGTCATTGCCAACTACTGGCCTGGCATGAATAATAAAGTGTTTTTAACTGTTTTTGTGGCTCTATGTGAATTGACAACATTGTCGGGGCCCATCAAGTGCTTAGTAACCCATATTCTTCAAAAAGAAGTAAGAAATTCATACAGATTTGTAACAACTTGAGGGTGAGTAAAAATTGGGCTATATGGTGTGAGCGGACATCCGCGGACCCTCCTGAAGATGAAAATGTTGTTACAGTAATGATGTTAAATTATTTTAATATTAAAAGGAATTGTTTTGTAGAAATTTACATTATGCTTTAATTTAAGATGCTTAAAATGATAAATTCACATTAATTATGATACAATGCTAATGTATACATAATAGTTTATTGAGGAACCATTTTGATAAAATCTCTTCTAGGGGTTTTAACGGCAGTTTGCATCCAGGGCCATTGCACTGCTGCCAACTTCCAGGTTTATATTCCTGTAATTTCCATTACATCATATTCTCCTCATCAGACCTGTCCTTGTTAAAAACAAAAAAACAAAACTGCAAATACATCTTCTGCCTTCTTCATTCACAGCACTTTCCAGTATCCTTTATTCCTGTCCCTGTTACTCCAACTTTTCCTAATTCTTCGTTCATGTTTTCCTCTGTTCTTCATATTGTCTGCAAATCATAAACACATGTTCTATACTTTCTAAATCCTGACAATAGACACACACACACACACACACACACACACACACACACACGCGCACACACACACAAAAACAGTTGTGTGCATCCCCTACAATATATAGTGTACTATTGAAATTTCTGTGACCTATTCTTAATCTGGCCATAACTATTTATACTTTTCTAGTCCATTCCCTATTCTTCACTGCTCTAACTTTATTTTTAATGGCTTATAAATGTCCCCAAAAGTATACTTTGGCCATCCGTGTTCCGCTATGGTCCGTGCACTATCCGTGTGATGTAGTTATCACCTTCAGGAGGGTCCATGGATGTCCGCTCACACCATATAGCCCAATTTTAGTGACCGTGGGGATGGTGCGCATACAACAGCGCATGTGCGAGTGACTTGAGCGCTTGAAAACGAAGTCCACTAGTAACGCCAATCGTGTCTGTCCATGCACACAGCTAAAGGAGTATACTTTGAAAGGCTTGCACCCTCAAACGTGCTCGAGACAGTAATTGTGTAGTTGTGTAACTGACTTGTTTTTCTCTAGCAGCCATAATGAATGTTGCCATTTTGAGTGGTCAGGCTCTTCCACTTTCTGTGTTTCATTTCTCTTGTGTGTACCTTCTGTTATAAGGCCTGTACTCTTACATTCATACAATAAGTTACACAGAAAGGCTGTTACAAAAGAAAAGAAAAAACAATTGCATTGGAATTATAAGGACAAAAAGTAAATCTCAGATATTTTTAAATGTTACAAACCATTTGATATGTAGATTAAAAGCAATACCAGGGTTCTTATGGGTAAAAAGCCATGTTTCATTTTTTTTCCCTAAATAATGGAAAATAGTATAGTACTTTCATATGTAGACTATTTGAAAAAGTTTATTTATACAAACATGTGTTGGGTTTCCATGCTTTATAGGGACTTTCCATAGACATAATGTTTTTTATACTGTACAAACGCAATATTCTAACCCTAAACCTACCCAATCACAGAAAACTTTTTTTTACATTTAAAAACAAACTTCATTTTGTATGATTTATAAGCTGTTTTTCTCATGGGAACCAAAAAAATGTCCCCACAAGGTCAGTAAGGAATACCAGGTACATACACACATTTATCTGTTTATACTGTTAGTGTTTTGATGTGAGATAACCAACCCACATTACTTTCTCGCTTTCAAAATGGCCAAAGTATGCTCTTTGCGGTCAGTTGCAAAGTGTTGATTAGCTTGCATTGGTCTACTGTTGTGGTCTTTACACATAAGCAATAGCAGACCCTCACTTGTGTCTGTTTCAGGATGTGCCGTGCTGATCTGATTTCTTTTATGTGTGTTTGTGCTTGTGCCACCAGTGACCTTTTAAGATAACTGCACCCACACTGGTGTAGGAGAAAACTACCGAGATATGCACTTTGGTCAAAACAAGCTGCAAAAGCTTTTAATAGTACCACTCTCAGTAAATGACTGACTTATTGCTTACATTTCATTATGGTTTTAAAATATTTGTTGTAAGGTTTGTTTTTATGATGTCAAAAATGAATGCTGGGGCCTAATCCTTGTTTAAAAAAAGCCCTGTCTGTGAAATCATGCCAGAGTATATTTGTATTATTTAACATCATGTTTACATAGCGCACACAACACCTCTGCACCCTTAGTCCCAATTTCCCTCAACAGGAGGACAGGAGAGGTGTGGGATGGGGGATCAAAGTAACTTGGGATACTCATTTGAAAAAGTAACACAGATAGCTTGTTTAAAAGTAACACATTATCTTACTAGTTAGTTGAAAGAAATAATCTGATTATGTAACTTGCATTACTTGTAATGCATTACCTTTAACACTGGTTTTAGGCACTTAAAGGGATAGTTCACAAAACAAAATAATAATAATTTATAATAATTTATTATTATCATTATCATAATTTATTTGCCTGCATGTTGTTCCAAACATAGACTGTAAAAAAAGAAAGTGTAGAAAAGTGAAGCCACCAGTGTCCCGAGACGGCACTGACATCTTGTGTTACTTACATTGTTCAGAGCCTGAGCACAAGTGAACGTGAAGTGGAGCCGCGGTATCATGGTCCCACCCACACTCCCACAGAATCAATTGCAAGTACATGTCCCTGAACTTTTTTTAAAGGATTAGTTCACTTTCAAATGAAAATTTCCTGATAATTTTCTCACCCCCATGTCGTTCAAGATGTCCATGTCCTTCTTTCTTCAGTCAAAAAGAAATTAAGGTTTTTGATGAAAACATTCCAGGATTTTTCTCCATATAGTGGACTTTAATGGACCCCAAATGGTTGAAGGTCAAAATTACAGGTTCAGAGCAGCTTCAAAATGTTCTACACAATCTTTAGACGAGGAATAAGGGTCTTATCTAGAGAAACCATCGCTCATTTTCAAAAAAAAAAAAAAAAAAAGTTTTAACCAAAAATGCTCATCTTTTTTTGTGATTATAATTTTTTATTTGAAAAAGAACTAAATACAAAACTAGGATAGCAGCAAAAATACTGATAAAATAAAAGGACATAAATACAGTAAACAATACTTTAGGGTAATGTAAAACAAACGAACAAATAAACCATGGCAGCAAATCATTACATAGAATAGTGCATCTTCAGTTTAAAACAATTCTTTTAAGGCTTGGGCTGTTTTACTCCAGTAGGTAACAGTATGTATTCTAGCCCCGTTAATCTTTGCAGTGCTGCACTCTAAACAAACAATATTGTGAAAAGAAAGCAGCCAGAATCTTTTAAGGTCCATGTCAGCTGTAAACCATTGCTGTAAAATAGTTTTTTTATCAGCAGGGAAGCCAGACATTAACAGTCTTCTCTGAACTAATGTAAACTTATAAGAAGAATCATCATTTAACAACATAAAACAGGGATCAAGGTCAAACTGCAACTTTGTGATGTTTTTTAGCACCTGAACTACATGTTTCCAGAAATTGGATATGACCAAACAGTCCCAAAACATATGCAAAAAGGTACCTTTAGAATTGTTATTAGACAGACTACAATTAGGATTGGATGAGAGTTTCATCAAGTATCGCTTATATGGGGTACAATACATTTTGTGTACAGTTTTGAAATGAATAAGAATGTGCAAGGGGTTTTTGGAGGTGAGGCAGAGATTTAACCAGACTCTATTCCAATCAGGACTGTAACCCAACCAGGAAAGTTCTCTCTCCCATACAGCTAGTATCTTCAAGGGTTTGTATGAACATTCAAGCAGTTGCTTGTAGATCAAGGGGTGCTTCTCAATTCTTATTTGTGCATCCTTGTTTCCTCTCCTCGCTTCCTTTCCTTGCATCTTAGCTCCACCCCTTCAGGATGCGAGAGAAGGATGCAAGGAAAAGATGCGAGGACGGAGGAATTGAATCAAGTGAAATGATATATCCTCGCTCCCTTTAGCGTCACTTCAAAGCGCCATCATTGCACTCGAGGGATACCCACATGTTGTTAAAGTTTGGTTATTTAAAAAATATATAATAAATATTAATAGGCTAAAGCAAGATGCCCTGTTGAAATATGTGAGATGTAAAGTTTATTTAAATTGCATACATTAAAGCATACATTTAAATTATTGTGACAGATATGAAGGGGGAGGAGAATTTATGCGTGCGTCAGGTTTCTCGACGAGAAAGACTTCCGCAAAGGACGCACCTCTGTATCCTCGCTCATGACTCCTCGAGAAGCTTCCTCACTCCTCGTTCCTCGCCTCCTCGCGGTGCAATTAGAGAATTGAGATGTCCTTCAAGATGGCTGAGCTCGATCATTTTCTGGGTCATAGGATGGAGGACGGAGGAGCGAGGAAACGAGGAGGGATATTGAGAAGCACCCATGGATACTGTGTCCTGAAAGTTTCCTTTGTGTTTTATCCACTTTAACAATGGGTGATCATCTAAGATAGAGTTCCAAGGCACACCATACGCTTTCATTGCAGACCTTAACTTCAAATACATAAAAAAGGAAGTGCCTGGCAAGGAGTAGTCTGATCGAATATCCTGAAATGTGCACAGTCCGTTGCCTTTGAATATATCACCAAATGTGAGTACCCCTTTTAAGGACCAGGGAGGGTAACTGAAAGGTTGACCACCAGATAACAGACAAGTATTGTTCCAGAGAGGAGACTGACGTGAGATTTTTTTAGAATAACCTGTAATCTTTTCTGCATTAAACCAAGCTTTTAAAATAGTAGAAATAATATTTCCGAATTTCTGATGGAGACTTCTTGAGCCTATACCAGTAAAAGGCAGATCTTGAAGCCTATGAGGAAGAACACAGTCAGCTTCAATACTCCTCCAAGGTACTTTGGAGTGAGTGTCCACCCAGACACGCATGACCCTAATTTGAAAGGCAAGGTGGTAAAGCATTAAGTTAGGAAGAGCAAGACTGCCGTTCGATTTTGCACGTGCAATACTGAAAAACTGACTCTAGGATGCTTACCACCCCAGATAAATTTGGAGATTAATGAATTAATTTCTTTGATGAATTTAGGGGGAGGAAAACACGGGAGCATGGAAAATAAAAAGTTTACTCTAGGTAAAATATTCATTTTAACCGTACTAATTCTAGCTTGCATTGACATTTTTAAGTTATCCCACCTTTGTATATCCCGCTTAATTTTCTGACGATTTTATAAAAATTCGTCTGAGCAATCCTAGACAGAGAATCAACAATTTTGATACCAAGATAAGTACATGAATTAGCAAAGGTAAGACCATTTGCAAGAAAGATTGCTTTAGTAATACTATTAATGCCATTAAAAATGACTTATCCCAATTTATTTTATATCCAGACATAGTACTGAAGGTATTAAATAATCGCAAAACCTCTGGTAGGGTATTTAAAGGTCCCATTCTTCGTGATCCCATGTTTCCAACTTTAGATAGTGTGTAATGTTGTTGTTAGAGTATAAATAAAATCTGTAAAAATTTTAAAGCTCAAAGTTCAATGCCAAGCGAGATATTTTATTTAACAGAAATAGCCTACAATGAACGGCCTGTTTGGACTACATCCCTCTACTTCCTTCTTTAATGACGTCACTAAAACTGTGTTTTGACTAACCTCCGCCCACAGGAATACACAAAAAAGGGGGCGTGGTCTTGTTGCGCTCCCACGGAGAAGAGCAAGAGTTGCGTTTGTAAAGTGTGTTTGTCGCCATGTCGTCGAAACGCTGTTATTTTCATCCCGCAGTCCAATCACCTTTGTTTGGCCTTCCCAGGGACGCTGTACTTAGAAATCAGTGGTTACAATTTATGTTTAACTCGGTTCCCGAAAATTATAATCCACATGTTAAACTATGTGCAGTTATATATGCACATTTTACTGAGGACAGCTTCCTCAATCTCAGTCAGTTTAATGCCGGATTCGCACAAAGATTATTTTTGAAAGATGGAGCAGTTCCCTCTTTGTCTGGAGAAGGCGTTGTTTGTGGACCACAACCGGTAAGTGCATTTTATTATTTACGTTGGTGCGTTTAACAGTTTCTGTAACTTATCACACAAAGGGCAACGCTGTTTAGCTTTGTTAATTAGATGGCAATTGAAACTTATCCGACCAAAACTTTTAAAAAGTGTAGTAATTCAACCGGACACCATCGATTGTTGGTGTTTGTTATGATCAGTTTAAATTATTTGTTGATTATATCTGTTGTTTACTGTTTAACCACATGCTGGTTTAGCTGCAGCCACGCGAATCATTGTTCTATGTTTAGGCCTATGTAACGTTACCTACTGTAAATAAACAGCTTACCATTGTGACACATCCTGTAAAAGACGTGTTTGCACAGGTTCTACTCGATCCTCTTCATCTATGTTCTCCGGGTCTGATTCCGGCTCAAATTGATAGGGTAAAATTAAAGACATGTTTACAATAACACTGAGCGCGTGCATCTCCACGTTATGGTAAGAGGCGTGACCTTTCCGGGCAAGGAGCGCTAAGCTGCTGTCGAATCACAACACAGGAACCGCTGGCACAATCAGAACTCGTTACGTATTTCTGAAGGAGGGACTTCATAGAACAAGGAAGTCATCAGCCCGTTTTTATGACAGTGGAAACAGCGGTATACAGATAAGTAAATTATGTGAAAAATACTGTGTTTTTTTACACGCGAAACATGAACACATGTTATATTGCACACTATAAACACAATCAAAGCTTCAAAAAACCACGAAGAACGGGACCTTTAAATCTGAAAGATAAAGCATAATATCATCAGCATACAATGAGATATGATGATGGGAGTTATTAATAGTTATAGGTGAAATTGTTTGACTTTGTCTAAGGCAGGGATGGGCAACTTCAGTCCTGGAGGGCCACTGCCCAGCAGAGTTTAGCTCCAACCCTAATCAAACACACCTGAACCAGCTAATCAAGGTCTTCAGGATTAGTAGAAAGCTAGAGGCAAGTGAGTTTTTATCAGGGATGGAGATAAACTCTGCAGGACACTGGCCCTCCAGGACTGGAGTTGCCCATCCCTGGTCTAAGGGCTTGTGTGAGAGGCTCTAGTGAAAGTGCAAATAAAAGTGGTGATAAGGGACAACCTTGCCGGCAACCCCATTGAAGTGGAAAAGGTTGTGATTGACAGGAACCTGTCATTACAGAGGCAGTAGGACATTTATATAACAGCTGTATAATATTTAAGAATTTGGGGCCGAATCCGAATCGCTCCAGAACAGCCCATAAATAGTCCCATTCAAGTCTGTCAAACGCTTTGAGAGCATCCAAAGAGAAAATGGCAGAGGTAACATTGCTAGTGCGAGCACGGTCAATAATGTGTAACAGTCGGCGCATATTATCTGACGCTAGGCGGCCCTTCAAAAAGCCGGTCTGGTCATAATGGATCAGATTGTCAATGTATGGTTGCAATCGTAAGACCAATGCTTTAACTATGATCTTCACATCAGCTGAAATCAAAGAAATTGGGCGATAACTAGTGCAACTTAATGCATCTTTATCCTTTTTAAGCAACAGAGTAATGAGGGCTACATTTTGGTTTCTGTGAAGTGTGCCGTGATCAATGGCATAAATCATGGACTTCAGAATTAAGGGACCAACAATGTCCCAGATAGCTAGGTAGAGTTCTGGAGGAATTCCATCAGGGCCAGGTGATTTGCCTTTCTGTAACATTTTAGCCGTGCTGTGGAGTTCCTCCAGTGTTAGGGGCACATCTAGAGATTCTTGAGCAGAAATTGGTAAAGTGGGAAGATTCAAATCACTGAGAAAATCATAGCATTTTCCTCTGTCAAGGGAAACCTCAGACGAATACAACATAGAATAAAACAATTTAAACTCATCATTAACAACTTTAGGGTCCTTAGTAATTTCACCAGAGCTAGTTTGGATTACGTCAATGCTGGCTTTAGATTCACACTCTTTGAGTTTCAGTGCAAGCAATCTACTAGACCTGTCTACATTAAAATAGTATTTTTGCTTTGTTCTGTGAATGATAAATTCAGCTTTAGAAATAGAGAAGTATATTCTACTTTCAATAAAGACAGCTCCTGATTAAGCTTGTCAGAAAAAGCATGGGCCAATTGGCATTCTAGATCATAGATTTTATTTTCCAGCTCCTCAAGCTGTTTATTCCTAGAGGCCTTAGCTTTGGAAGAGTATGAAATCCAGTTACCCCTTAAAAAACATTTTGTAACTTCCCACAACACCTGTGGGTTATGACACTGAGAATTAATCTCCAGAAAGATAATTAGTTCTTGTCTAAGTTGATCTAAGAAGGAGTTCATACAATAGCATATTATTAAAGCGCCATCTACTGACTTTAGGAAATGTAACACCTATAGTAATATTACAAGTGACTGGTGAATGATCCGATATCAAAATAGGCAAAATATCAATAGTACTATGTGTTGGACCAAAGGCTGATCAACTAAAATATAATCAGTCCTAGAAAATGACTTGTGACGGGTGAAATAAAATGTATACGCTTTAGCATTACCATTTTTAATACGCCATGATTCTGCTAGATTAAGCTCTGCAATTAAATTATTAAGTGCTACTGAAGACGGCATTGCCGCATTAGGGTCAGCGGAGGAGCGATCTAACTCTGGGTGGACACAGGCATTGAAATCTGCACCTAAAATAATGTGGTAGTCGTTAAAGTTAATCAAGGTTCCAGAAATATTGGCCATAAATTGGTGGTCACATACGTTTGGTGCATATATAGATGTTAAGAGGACTTTGGTATGATTAATTCTAATGGCTGCATATATGAACCGACCACAATCATCTTTTCCCACTGTATCCACAGAAAAATTTAATGATCTCTTATGTAGAATTAAGACACCCTTAGATTTATTAAGACCACACAAACATGCCAATATCTTGTAAGTTTTGTTTTGAAAGCGGTGAACGTCTTCATTTTTTAAATGTGTTTCTTGGAGCAGCGCAATAGATACATCTTTTCGTCGCAAAAATTCCAAGCAACGAGTGCATTTTACCGGTGAGTTTAACCCCCGCACATTCCAACTTAAGATGTTAAGAGTAGACATGTGTACAGGTAGAAAGAAGAAATAGCATAGAAAAGCCCTGACCTTCTCATTTTTGGGTGAACTATCCCTTTAAAGAAAATTGTGCATTGTAAGTCAATTGCCGCCTCGAACAGAACACAAATGAACATAAACCAAACTATGTACATACACTTTGCAAGCCACGAGGATATCTGAAACCATCTGGCTAGCGTAAAACTAGAAATTACAAGAGCCGTGACTGCTCAATTGCGGTAATTCCAACCACTACTGAATAGGAAGTATAGAGTGGGGAAGGATTTATGATTGTAATAAAAAGTATTTAAAAAAATAAAATAATAATAATAATAATAAATAAATAAATAAATAAATCACCCCTGCTCAGGGGATTAACAGCTTAAGAAAGTACAAAATAAAGGGGGGGACCTACCTCCTTAACATTTTGTGGCCAAAAGAAAATAATAATAATAATAATAGTAAATAATAAAAATAAACGGCCTACAACAGCATATACAGTGTGCTCGCTGTATTATTTATCTCTGCTCAGTAACGGATATCAGCACAGCGGTCCAGTTGAGGAGGCAGTCCCAGAGGCGCAATGATGTCGTACCCAGGCCGTGAAGACAGAAGATACTGCTCGGCCTCCAATGGCAATCGAAAGAAGTTTTGTCTCCCTGCATGAATAACCTTGAGTGTGGCAGGGAAGAGGAGAAACGACTGTATTCTGAGAGTATCCATCTTCTTCCGCACTTCAGTGAAAGCCTTCCTTTTCTTAGGTGTTTCTGCACTGTAATCCGGGAAGAAATTAAGAGTTTTGCTGACGTATTTGACCGGGTATACGGCCCTCGCCCCTCGCCCCTTTGAATTTAATCGTGCGGGGGCGGTTAGACGGCTTGTCTGAATAGATACGATGTGCACGTTAGATTCTGATCTCTCTGTTCGCGATGGAGGGTATCCATTTGGGCAGATTCGCCTTTAAAAAGGCAATGCAGTCATCTCCCTCAGCACCTTCTCTAAGGCCGACTAACCGCACATGCAATCTTCCATGTCAGCAATCTTTAATGTGAGATTGACGAGTTTGGATTTCAGATCGCTGATCTGATCCCTGTACTTACGAACGGCAGCTTGGGTGGAATCGCATCTGGATTGAACCAGACATACCGATTTTTCCACTTGCTTGATTTGTCCGGTTACGGCGGTAACTGCTTTGTTGGTGTTTTCAATTTCACGCTTCAAATCTGAAATCTGAGGCGTCAGTACTTCATCTATGGCAGATTTAACAGCGGCAGTAACAATTCTGTCCAAATCAATCTGTTGCTCGCTCAAGGCTTGTTTCACTCCGGCCAAAATGGTGCCATCCAGCTCAGCTCGGGAGATGACGGAGGACTCCTTGAATCTCTTCTTAATTGGAGAGTTTGCATCGTCCCGAGTAAGAGCAAGTGTGGTCTGGGTCGACATTTTCGATGATTTCACGTAATTTAGCATTTAATTGTCCTTCAAAGACCTAAAAATATGCGAGTGGTGTGGAGAGCGTCTTTTCAAAGCTGCACCGCCATCAACGCGTCACGTGACTTCCCCCAAAAATGCTCATCTTGAACTAGCTCTCTTCTTCTTCTCTGTTAGAATTCCAGCAGTGTAGACACTGCTAAGTGTATTACTGCCCTCCACAGGTCAAAGTTTGAACTAATTGTTATATACTTGCACTAGCATATTATAAATGAAATTTAGTTTGACACAAACTTTGACCCGTAGAGGGCAGTAATACACTTAGCAGAGTCTACATTTTTATTTTTTAGAAACCATGGAAACATCAAAGATGCTTTAGTATATTATGTGTTTTATTAGACAGGGGAGTAACTGTTTGGATACATTCATCGACAGAAAACCCATCAACACATTAAGTCTTTTTGTTTGAATTTTGTTTTCTTGATTTATCGTGAGTACCATGTTTTACCATGACTAATATCGATCTATCTTACTTCAGTGTGCAACAAGAGTCTCATAGCAGCCACCAAGCAAACGCACAGAGTAGTAATATAACAACTTTCAACACACAAATGTTTCTAATATGATAAAACAGCACTGCTTTACCCCACATACGCTTGACCGGAAGAAGCGGAAGCAGCAACTGCGGCATAATAAAAGTTCTGCTGCTGTCGAGACATTTGTCGCACTCGTTTCTCATTAGCAATCTTTCCAGCGGCCTCGTTTAGCTCTCACAGCACTCGGCCATGCTCTGCTTCATACTACAGTAACGTTAATAATCTCATCCATGAACATGATTTCTGCCTGAGTCCCATCTCGATTCTTTTCCACCGGCTTTAGACGTGAAGACAACACCTACCATGATTCCATGAAATCAAGGTGTCATCAAGGTACACCTTTGTTTTGAATGAGCGACCTCTAGCGGCGGAAATTTACATATTGTGGCTTTAACAGATAAAATATTCACATATCGCTGTGATCTCCCATATGAAGGTTAGTTTTAAAGTAACCAACAGTTTAATGTTTATGAATGACTCATAATTGTATCCTGATTTAGTTACTTGATGTTTGGTAACAAATACTTTGTATCAGCAACACTGACTCAATGACAAACAAGTAATTTATAAGAAGACAACTGATGGTGCCTGTATTCATAGCAACTAGTTTCTAACTAATTAATCATTTGATTGTTAATCATAAATATAGGGGGCTGCTGCTTGGTATAATAGTTTTCAAGAAGACCATTATGTAAATTGATAAACTATTTAGCCTAGGCTACCAAAGTGAACACCAAAACTTAACATGTCATGAACTGTTAAAAATTATAGCAATTTATGCAAAAAATTGATGGAAAGCTGGCAGCCTGCATGTTTCTTACCTTGACCAACTTCTTCCATATGGATCAATTTTCTGTTCTGATCTCAACAAATCTGGGCAAACCACTGAGTAAGCACCAATCAGAGGCTGCATTTTTATGATGTCATCATGTAGACTTCTTACAAAGTATTTTATAGTATTTTAAAACTACAAAAATACAAAACACTAAAAGATTTTGATACAAAATACAAAGCCATTTTCACTATCAAATACAAATTACAAAATACTATTTTGTATTTGAAATACATGTATCATAAATACTGTCCATCCCTGGCTGCAATACGCTGTGTTTTCTGCCAACTGGCAACCTGTGATGTAGAAATACTATTGGATAAACTGGCAGCGCACGGTTTCGCACAGACATTCCGACACGGAACGCACATTTCAAAGTAGAATGTCTGACTGTAGCATTGTTTTTCTGAGAAACAAGTAGGTGAACTTAGCATGTTTCCAAAATATCTGCAAACATGTTGGGGTATTTTTATACTTTATTAAAGTGAAAATCTTACATATAGCCCCTTTAAAACAAACAAACATTTGAACTTACATCAGTGTGATAAAAACTGCCTAAAATGACAGAAGCCATCTTTGGAAAAAAAATTTTGAAGTGTAATATGGTTGTTTGGTTTGGCTCATGTTCCATTTGTTTACATGGAGAGGGCGGGGTTTATGACCTATACTGCATCCAACTATTGGGGGCGATTGAAATGCTTTGGCTTCACTGTTCAGGGGTGCATTTCCCAAAAGCATCGTTAGCTAACTAACATCGCAAGTTCAGTCGTGGTTCAATGATTTGGTGTTTTCCGAAACCATAGTTCAAACGAACATTCACAAACTGCATCGCAAACTTGTGTGGTTGGAACAACAGCTCTCGAGCTGTGGTTAGAAACATAGTTTCTTGTTGTTATGACACGTGGACTTAGCAAATCGTTATCTTGAACAAAATAAGAAAGCTGACATTAAGTACAATGTATATCTTCTATTTCAAATACATACAAATGCCATTTGCATATTTTAGTTTGTCAAGAGATCTTAATCAATGTTTTTGAAGAGTACGCATGTGTGTATGTGCACTAGTACGTAAGAACGCGTCTATGATTGTATCTGGAAACAAAGTAAAATAACTGAGAAAAATGAGAAGTAGTCCTCAGATGCCATGTCTGTAATTTATAGCAAAAATCTAGCATTAATTCGATCTCAAACGGATTCATTTAAAGAAGTTATTACTCTATCACCTGCATGACATCATTAACCAACATGGCTGAACGACCTGTTTTGCAACAATATGGTTTTGGGAAACAATCGTGACTAGCTAATTGATTTGCTTAATGATGCATCGTACCATAGTGAAGCAGCGAGTTTCGTCTTTGTATGGGAAAAGCACCCCAGGATGTGTGCGGCACCCCTGTTCCAAACCTGTGTGACTCTTCTATGAAATGCACAGAATATATATTGAAGAATGTTGGTAACCAAACAATATCAGTGCCCACTGACTGTGTGGACAAAAAACAAAAACATGTTATATCTAAAAAAAATCTGTCTAGAACAGAAATTTCAAACTGTTAACAACCTGTGGCCCACTCATTCAACCACAAAAACTTCCACAGACCCCCTAGACAACTTACTTTATAAACTAAAGTGATCTACATACACACTCTCTAAATGACAGAAGTCATGTACACTTAGTTTATACTGCACATCTGCTAAAATGGAAAAAACACACAGAACTGTTTGCTGACCTTTGACCTTTTGATAAAGTCTCTTTTTTAAATATATTTTTAACATGTTTTTGTTGCATATCCACAACATCCACAGCTTTCAAATAACAATGTGGTGTCATAGAGCCTCACAAAGCTGTAATAGAATTTTCTACAGGAAAGTTAAATACACTGATGATACAAATAAAGAATGGAAAATTAAATGTTTCATATTCAGATTACATTTTACATTACATTACATTACTTTTGGGCCTGGTATTTGTACTATATTGACTGCAGGAAGTCCACTAGGTCAAAGACTTGTTCATTCTCATGCAAACATTAATGAGGACAAGGGGTGTCAACTGCAAGACAGAGAAGGTATAAATGATTATAACTTCACTCAGCCAATGAGAACTTGTTACAAAGTTTGGACAATTTGCATACATGATATACTGAAGTTTGTCAGGTTTTATGCCATATTCTCATTTTGTTCTCAGGATGGAGACTGCTCACATCCCAGCTATCAAGAGGTTTTCTCTGCGTGCATATGTTCTCATGTCTTGCATATCATGTAAGTAATTTATCATTTATTTATTTAGGATTTTTGTAGTTTACGGAGATGTTACGTCAATACTGACATAATGGGGTCTCACTTGGGAGCCCAATCACCTCCAATGGTACAAAACAAGCCAATTGGAATTGGCCAGTGAGATTTACATGCCGGGCCACACCCCCGGAATCCAGGTATAAATAGGACCGGCATACTCACTTTCATTCATATTTTGCTGAGGAGCCAAGATAGGTAACCGGCCATTCAGCGGTGACTCAGGGCTATGGCAAGGGGACATAATGTCTCCGTTCCCTCCTTCAGGGAACGGGGGTTACAATAGTAACCTAGACGTTCCCATTCAGTCAGTCACGTTCGACGTTACGTCGATACTGACGTAATGGGGTCCAATGGAAAGCGCCATAGCAACTGAGCCACGTTACAAGTGTTAGGGGAGCAGATGCTGGCAAACCGTGGCGTGCCCAAATGCAGGTGCTAACCCAGACCCGTAACCCTCCAGCGCCCAGACTAAGCCCAGGCTGTCTTCCATATCAGTGGGATGGAGAGGACAGGGCGTTACAGTGGAGATTGTCGAAGCTGCTGTTCCTTTCCCCCGGGGAAGAGTGCTTCGGGACTCGATTCCCACGTTTTTCAGCCATGACCAAAATGCCAGGAAACCGTTCCCCGAGGAGGGGAAAGCTACGGAGACCACACCCTGCCCAATGGGAGGTAACGTGTGGAAGACACATATGGACTGACCTGAGGGACAGTAATGCATATGGAAGACCTCTGACGTAAGTCCTACCTCCCGGGAGAAACTCTAGCGCTCAGAGACAGGGCAGAACAGAGCCGCCCAGGGAAAGACACTGGTTTACCGTCAGGGAAACCGTACCGTGGACAAACACATATGGGATTACCCAAGGGGAATCACATCATATGGGCATCTAGCCCAGTACAAGGGCTGACCATCCGGGCATGCACACAAGTACTGGACCTGGTGCCGGACACCTCCGCCGCGTCTGGCTGCCGCAGGATGCAGGAGGAACTGTCAGGAAATGAACACGGAGAGAGGATCCAAGTGCAAGTAAAACAATATTTATTGACAGAATACGCTGTACAATAACTTCACTCCAAATGGGCAGTCGTTGCAGTGACTGAGGCGTGCTGAAGCAATGGCGTGCGGAGGCAGATGAACAGGGTGGCGCAGGGCTGCAGCGGGTATCAGAAACCAAGGATAATCCAACCCAGACGCGGGCACAAGACGACAGTTCATATAATCCACCCAGACGCGGGCACAAGACGATAGTCCAGAAATCCAGGAAACGGGAAGTGAAACACGGAACACACGACACCGGCACAGCCTGCAATGAACTGACAAAGACACCATGTAGACACGCACATTAAATAGCAAACACTGAACAAGACACGGCTGGCAGCACATCACAATCAGACAGGTGGGTGACGCCCACACAATCACTCACTCACAGGCAACACACACCACAACCACACGAGGGCGAGTAAGTGAACCCATGAACCGTGACAGGAACTCCACAGGGTTCACCATGCGGGGAACTGAACTGAGGAGCGAAAAAAGTGCTCGCATTCCCTCATCCGAGGAAAAAGGCACAGCAAGCTACCTACGTGTAGATAGCACACGGGTGGACACCAGGTCCACTCGGAGATTGTAATATCTCGCGAATGTGTTCGGTGTCGCCCAGCCTGCAGCTCTACAGATGTCTGCCACAGAAGCGCCGTACGCCAACGCCCAGGAGGAAGCAACACCCCAGGTGGAGTGAGCTCGCAACCCAAGGGGGCATGGCTCACCTTGGGACTGGTATGCCAAGGCGATGGCATCCACTATCCAGTGGGCCAACCTCTGTCTGGAGACAGCCTTTCCCTTCTGCTGACCTCCAAAACAAAAAGCTGCTCAGAGCTTCTAAAGCTCTGCGTGCGGTCCACGTAAACATGCAGGGCACGAACGGGACACAGCAACTCTAGGGCTGGGTCTGCCTCCTCCAGGGGCAGTGCTTGCAAGTTCACCACCTGGTCCCGGAAGGGAGTGGTGGGAATTTTGGGCACATATCCAAGCTGGGGTCTCAGGATAACGTGAGAGTAGCCCGGCCCGAATTCCAGGCACGAATCACTGACCGAAAATGCTTGCAGGTCCCCAACCCTCTTGAAGGAGGCGAGCGTGGTCAGGAGCACTGTCTTCAACGACAGATGTTTCAGCTCAACTGACTCAAGGGGCTCGAAGGGAGCTCTCTGTAGGCCCGTCAGAGTGACAGAGAGTCCCAAGAGGGAATGAGGCGAGGCCTAGGTGGATTTAACCTCCTGGCGCCTCTGAGGAACATGATGATCAGGTCGTGCTTTCCTAGTGACTTGCCATCGACCACATCGTGATGTGCTGCAATGGCGGCCACATAGACCTTCAAGGTGGAGGGGGACAGCCTCCGCTCCAAACCATCTTGAAGGAAGGAAAGTACGGCACTGACCGGGCATTTCCGGGGGTCTTCCCAGTGGGAAGAACACCACTCAGCGAACAGACTCCACTTAGTCATAAGCGCGCCTCGTTGAGGAGGCTCTAGCTAAAGTGATGGTGTCAACTACTGCGGGCGGTAGGCCACTTAAGTCTTCCACGTCCCGTCCAGAAACCACATGTGGAGGTTCCAGAGATCGGGACATGGGTGCCATATGGTGCCCTGCTCCTGAGAAAGGAGGTCCTTCCTCAGGGGGATGCGCCAGGGATGGGCTGTTGCGAGGAGTATGAGTTCTGGGAACCAGGTCCGGTTGGGCCAGTACGGCGCAACTAACAAGACCTGCTTCTCGTCCTCCCTGACCTTGCACAGTGTCTGTGTGAGAATGCTCACTGGGGGAAACGTATACTTGCGCAGGCCCCGGGGCCAGCTGTGTGCCAGTGCATCCGTCCCAAGGGTCCCTTCGGTCAGGGAGTAAGACAACTGGCAGTGAGTGGATTCCTGGGAGGCAAACAGGTCTACCTGTGCTTCCCCGAAACAGCTCCAGATCAGCTGGACCACCTGGGGGTGGAGTCTCCATTCTCCCGGGAGCATGAGCTGTTGTGAGAGCGCGTCGGCCGCACGATTGAGCTCGCCCGGGATGTAAATGGCACGCAGCGACCTGAGTTGGCGCTGACTCCAAAGGAGGAGATGGCGGGCGAGTTGTGACATGCGATGGGAGCGTAGACCACCCTGGTGATTGATGTACGCTACGGTCGATGTGTTGTCCGTCCGGACCAGTACATGCTTGTTGTGCAGCAATGGTCGAAACCGTCGCAGGGCAAGGAGTACTGCTAGCAACTCGAGGCAGTTGATGTGGCAGTGGCGTTGGGGTCCTGTCCAGGAGCCCGACGCCGCCTGACCACTGCATATGGCACCTCAGCCGGTGGTGGAGGCATCTGTTGTGACAATAACATGCCTGGACACTTGTACCGGGGGCACTCCGGCCCATAGAAAAGCAAGGTCCGACCACGGGCTGAATGTACGGCGACAACTCGGTGTGATGACCACACGGAGTGAGCCATGGTGCCACGCCCACCTCGGGACTCGGCTGTGAAGCCAGTGCTGAAGCGGTCTCATATGAAGCAATCCGAGCGGCGTGACCGTGGCTGCGGATGCCATATGCCCCAGGAGCCTCTGAAATTGTTTCAGTGGAACCGCTGTTTTCTGCAAGAACAAGTTCAGGCAGTTCAACACTGACTGTGCACGCTTGTTGGTGAGACGTGCTGTCATGTTGACCGAGTCCAGCTCCACACTGAGAAAAGAGATGCTCTGCACAGGGGAGAGCTTGCTCTTTTCCCAGTTGACCTGAAGCCCCAACTGGCTGAGGTGACTGAGCACCAAGTCCCTGTGTTCGCACAACTGCTCTTGCGACTGGGTTAGAATGAGCCAGTCATCGAGGTAGTTGAGTATGCGAACGCCCACTTCCCTGAGTGGGGCAAGGGCCCCCTCTGCGACTTTGGTAAAGACGCGAGGAGACAGGGACAGCCCGAAGGGTAGGACCTTGTACTGATATGCTCAACCCTTGAACGCAAAGCGTAGAAACGGTCTGTGTTGAGGGAGGATCGAGACATGAAAGTACGCGTCCTTCAGGTTGATCGCTGCGATCCAATCCTGGGCGCGAACGCACGTGAGGATGCGTTTCAGCGTGAGCATCTTTAATGGGAGCTTGTGAAGGGCCCGATTCAAGACACACAAATCCAAGATTGGCCGTAACCCCCCGCCTTTCTTGGGTACTATGAAGTACGGGCTGTAAAACCCAGACTTTACAGGCTCTATTACGTCCTTAACCAGTAGGACCGCAATCTCCACCCGCAGGACAGGGGCGTTTGGACCTGCCATCCATCTCAGGACCGCTTCTTAGCTTTCTTCTTAGAGGGCTTGGCGGCCTGAGCGGGCAGCGTCACCTTTCTGCGGGTGGCTCGGGGGGGGATGGGACGGTTCCGATCTCCCGGAAGCCTGAGCCGCAGGGGGACGCCCTCGGTGAGGAGCAGACAGGGGGCCAGCCCGCGGCGGATTGGTGGCAACATCACGCTGGGGCAAGATGTGTTTGATGGCCTCCGTCTGCTTTTGCACTGCCGAGAACTGCTGAGCGAAGTCCTCGACAGTGTCGCCGAAGAGGCCGGCCTGGGAAATGGAAGCGTCGAGGAAGCGGACTTTGTCGACGTCCTTCATTTCAGCCAGGTCCAACCAAAGATGTCGTTACTGGACCACCAGGGTGGACATCGTCTGACCCAGGTCCCGCGCCGTGACATTCGTCACCCGGAGGGCGAGGTCAGTCGCCGTGCGCAGTTCTTGCAACAGCCCTGGCTCAGAACTACCCTCGTGCAGCTCTGATCCTCCTCGGGAGCGCCGAAAGTGACGCCTCTGCAGAGGGTCCTGCGGCAGCAGCCGGCAACTCGACGCACATGGTGGTGCAGAGGAGTGGGAGGTTTGTGGGGGCGGGCCCGACGAAGAAGCTCCCACTGTAACCCTCACATCTCCCAGAGTGCTAACCAAACTGGCAGCCTTTACAGCCGCGGGTGGCTGGGTAGCAACAGAGGGGACTCGTGCCTCCGTGTTAAAGAAGGAGAGTCGCGATCTCAATGCCAACATGGACATGCCCTCACAGTGAGGGCATGTGCCATCCACGAGCGCTGACTCAGTATGCTGTTTACCCAGACAAGTGAGACAGCGATCGTGGCTGTCAGACGAGGTCAGGAAACGACCTCATCCAGAAACACACGTACGAAAAGACATCTTGAAAAAGATGCTGATTGCCCGTGCTTGCTCTTTTAGAACGCTCTAGCTGAAGCACACAGTATAAGGTGCAGGGATGAATGTTGCACTATCCTGTGCCAGCGCACTGTCCCATCCACCGCTGAATGTGCCTTCCCACCAGCGAGAGAGATCCGAGCTGCAGCCACCGGAACAAAAACAATAAAAGCAATAAAAATTGCTGTTGTTGGAGATCACTCCAAGCAGGTGGAGTATCATAGTGTATCTATGACACCCAGTGTTTTCCAGCCAAATGTCTCAGTCACAGCACCAGCCGGTGGTTCGGTCATCCTGGAATGCTACACCACTGCTGATCTGGTTGTGACCTGGGTTTGGCTTAAACAAATCCCAGGACAAACGTTAAACACTATAGCTTCCACATATTACAAGAAGATAAAACTTCAAGAAGGATTTGTTAATGAATCACGGTTTGAAGTGAAAGTTGATGTCAAGAAATCTGCATTAATTTTCACCAAGATTACATCCAGAGATGCCGCTTATTACCATTGTGGTGTGCTGTTATATGAGACGTTGTACTTTGGAGGGGGATCTTATCTAACAGTTAATGGTGAGTGGAAACCTGGAAATGGAGAAGTTATATTTTGAAATTCTAATTATTTGTTTTGTTATTATTACTGCCAATACTAAAGAATATTATTTTTCATTATAGATGCAAAGCCAATTAAAGTCATCCAGCAGCCTATTTTGGAAACACATCATTTAGGAGACTCTGTGACTCTTCATTGCTCAGTCTTTGGTGAGACTTGCTCAGGAGGGCAAAGCGTGTACTGGCTTAAATACGAACCAAGAGAGTCTCATTCAGGATTCATTTACACCGATGGAGACAGAAAAGATCAGTGTGAGAAGATCTCTGTGTCTGGATCGACTGTACAGAACTGCGTGCACAAAGTACCCAAAAGCCTCGCCAGTGATGAAACTTACTTTTGCAGTGTGTTCACATGTGGAAACCTAATCATTGGAAATGGAACTAAACTCACAGCTGATGGTAAAACTTTCTGTATTGCTCACATATTGTATAGTATCTACTATGTCTGAAATATCCTTTTCATTTGGCAAAATAATTCTTATATCAGTACTTGGTTTTCATAGAATTTAATAATAGAAAAAAGTTATTTTATTATATTTTAAACCTTTATATATATATATATATATATATATATATAGCCAAAATGACTTGATGTACAACGACTGTTCTAATGTCTAATTATGATAAATTTTAAGGTGTTGGCGTGGCCCAATCTACAGTTCAGGTGAGTTGAAAGCTTTATACTTTTACATACAGCTATGGGTGAGTGTGGGTAAGCTGGGTCACTCAAAAGTCGACATGAACATTAGTGGTGGTTTATACTATTTAATAATGTACTTTAAAGGGTTAGTTCACCCAAAAATGAAAAATGTCATTTATTACTCATCCTCATGTCGTTCCACACCCATAAGACCTTCATTCATCTTCAGAACACAAATTAAGATATTTTTGATTAAATTTTGATGTCCAGAAAGCTACTAAAGACATATTTAAAACAGTTCATGTGACTACAGTGGTTCAACCTTAATGTTCCCAAGCAACGAGAATACTTTTTGTGCACCAAAAAAAAAACAAAAACAAAAAAACCCCACTTTTCAACAATATCTGATGAACAATATGGTTCAGAGCGCCAAAGTCACGTGATTTCAGCAGTTTGGCAGTTTGACACACGATCCGAACCACTGATTCGAAACAAAAGATTTGTTACTTGCTGGCAATAGAGACCTCACTGAGCCATCGGATTTAATCAAAAATAGCTTACTTTGTGTTCCGAAGATGAACAAAGGTCTTACGGGTGTAGAACGACATGAGGATGAGTAATAAATGACATAATTTTCATTTTTGGGTGAACTAACCCTAATTTTGTTTGTATTTTTAAGATATTCATAAACCATTGTATACAATATATGCATGCACTGTACCAGTACTGAGTATTGTCAAAATTTTCTCATTCTCTCATTAGACTGCTGACAGAGACTCAGAAAATTATGCATCGCTGAAGTTTTCTTCACACCAGCCTACATGTAAAATAAAAAGCCACAAAGAGGTACATTTTGTGGTCTATGCATCTGTCTGTCAAACAAGAAGTGTTAAATAAGGATTTCCTCATTCTTAATGCTTGTCATGTTGTAACTGTGTGAATAAGATTGACTTTTAGACTATTTTGTTTGTAAATTATTTAAATGAATGTCACATTAATCATGTGGTCTCAAATAATATGAGCATCACATCATTCAGCTGCAATATTAAGTCTTGTATTTGGATCTTAATGCAGTTTACAGTTGACAAAGTGATGAGTGAGAGACTTTTGTTACTGTCTTTTATAGTATTTTTATGTTGTTGTCTTAAAATTTTGTCTTATAGGGCCTATATCTTATAATAGCATTTATGTGGCATTGTAGTGTCTCCATGTAATTTAGTGTCATTAATATGTTTAAATATACACATTAAAACATTACACAAATCCTACATTGTGTGTTTACAATAATTAACCATTAAATTCAGCACCATGGAGAGGGGTAAAATTTTGCAAATGAGGAAAAAAAAAAACTTTCTGTGCAAATTGCTTGGCATGAATACACAAAAAATATCTGTATTATTACAAATTACCCCCAAAATGACCCAAAAATGGAAAATAGAGACATCGTAGATGGTATGTATTTCTCTTAATCACTGTTGCAGCATTATGCAAACATGCAGAAATGTACTACTATTCATATCCAGGTGATGGCAGTCAGATATCACTAGTACACACAAACACAGATACATTCTTTATACAGTATAAACATGTGTTAACAATAAACATATAGAACTAATACAACTTTAATCTTCTTCAAATGAAGTGTTTTCTTTCTTCTTCTAGACTGCTCTGATGTTTTTGTATCACATACCATGTACTTGTCCCACAATATTTCAGTCATTTTATTCTATAGTTGATACATCATAAAGTATTGTAACAAATATTTATTACCTTTTTTTTTTGCATGTCATCACACTAAGCATCTCTCTATAATGCATTCATATGGCCTGCTGACAAGATTAGATGTTTGCTAGTTGCATTTGCTTACATACTGCATACTTAGCAGCTTACTTCAGGAAACGGACAGTATTTTGTGCATGCAGAGAGTCAGTAGAGTCACATGATGAAGCCCTCAAAAAGCAAATCTGTTTATACACTGACACCACATTTAGACAGAAGTGAAAAAGGCCCAGGACGAAGACAAAATGGACAGCATCTACATGATCCTCTTTCTCTTTCTTCATGAAGTCTGTAAGTACAAAATAACAAGTCATTTTATTATTCTTTCTTTTCTTTTTCTTTTCTTTTTTTTTTTTGAATCACAATACAATTACAAAACATTTGATCATTCTTTTACTAAACATTTACATGGAATCTTAGGAAACTGTTATTTATTTTTATAAATTATATTATATTTATTATGTTATATTTAACAGGTGAATATAATTGCAGTGTTGCTCATGTGGATCAGGTTTTAACCGCTCAAGAGGGGGACCGTGTGGTGTTATCTTGTCTTATTATAGATGATCAGTTACACCGAGCATTATGGTATAAACAGGTTCTTGGAGAGAATCCAGTCCTAATATTGTCTTCATATCACCATTTTCATCCGAATGAATTTTCTCCAGACTTTGAAGAATCTTACCGTTTTCATGCAGTGCGAACGGCTGATAGTTTTAACTTAACCATCTTGAGGACTTTGAAATCTGATTCAGGCATGTATTTCTGTGCCGCTTCCTTAACCAATATTGTTTCCTTTGGGACCGGAACTATTCTGCTGGTTAAAGGTGAGGATTATAATATTTTTAATACTTTAATACTTTTTTTTTAAAAGATGGTTTATTCCATTTATTATCAATGCTGATTGTTTTTTCCCCTTATAGGTGCAGACCTCAAACCTGCTGTTATACAACAGCCTGAGCTTGGTGTTATCAAGCCAGGAAGCAATGTGACTCTGCAGTGCTCAGTGCAAGTGAAAATGTGTGATAAAGGAGTACAATTAGTTTACTGGTTCAGACAGAGTTTGGACACAATCCATCCAGGAATGATTTACAGTCATGGAGACATGAAAAATGAGTGTGGAAAGAACTTTGCAGCCTCCACCTCTAATGCACAGAGCTGTCTGTATAACCTCCCCAAGATGAATGTTGGTCTCTCTGATGCTGGAATGTACTACTGTGCTGTGGTAACTTGTGATGAAGTTTTATTTGGAAATGGCACAACGTTGGTCATAGAAGGTATGTGCATTATTTTTGAGAAGTATTATTTTTTTAACAGACACTTTTATCTAAAGCGACTTGCAGAACAACACAAAACGTTTATCATAAGAGCAATATTTGCAGTGCATAATGCCATGTTTCAAAGATAGTTTTGACAATATGTGTTGTGTATAATTCACCCACAATGAAAATTACTGTGTGAGAAACAATTCAAGTTTACAGAGTTTTAGTGTCAGTACTACATTGAACTACTAAATATAATGTTGAATATAATGTATAATAATGCAATGGGGGAATATTTGTGGGTCCTGACGATTGCCGAATGTCTTATGTTACCAGTAAAAAGTGGCCTACATTACTTTAAATATATAGTCAATGACAGAGTGCAAGCTTATTTGTATTTTCTGTATTTTCAGCTTCAGAATCATATTTTTTTATTATTTTTTTATGGTATCAACATCGTCCTGTGTATTGGGTTACCAGCACCAAGTCCAAGCCTATTAATTTCCACTGCTAATGTAATACCAAATTTAGCATTTTAATTAACAGTAAATTTTTTGTTAACCCTTTTACTATATGTCTTGAGGTATCGCAGTAATATTGTATCGTGAGTTCAGTATCGGTATATTTATCGAATCATGATATGAGGGTATTGTTACATCCCTATTAATTGCACATGCTTTCTTTTTTTTTTATAAAATTATCTCAGATAGATAGATAGATGGATCTGAGAAACAAAGTATTTCTTTCAATTTTAGGAAACCTTTACATTTTATCTTTGAAGTAAAATCATTTTAAAGAAGACAATGAAGCCAAATGTTTAATATAATAAATGTTGTGTTCATAACACTATTCATGCAGGCTTTTATATTCTTGTGGTGTACTATTTAATTGTGGGGATTGAACTTAGTTTGACAAAATATTTTTAGAGCACACTATGATTTATAAAGTTGCCCAATGTTTATTGTGTTTCAGATGAATTTAATAATGAGAGTATGCAGTATATTATTTTAATTGGCCTTGCAGTGCTGTGTTTAATCAGCCTTATCATCAATATGTTGCTCTGTTCACCAAAGAGAAGAAAAGGTAAGATATTTCTTAATTTAACTGATATAATTTAAGTAGAAGTAAAATTATTGTTATTATTAATCCTAATCTTGGAAATTATTTGTTTATATAAAAGAAAATGAGGGTGTAACTCTTCTCAAACTTCATTATTTGACTTTAACAGGTAGAATGCCTCAACAAATCCAGACTTCTAATGACGACACAACCACAGTTCAGGTTTGAAGAATCAAATGTGTTAATAACAGTTAACTCATGTAACTGAAACGAGCGCTGAAAAAAATTTAAGAGTCTCCTAATTCTTTCTTCTAGTACTGCAACACCGATGACATTAACTATGCTGCCCTGAACCTTTCCACACAAAGAGGTCAGAGAAAGAGGACCTTAGAGGAGACACCGTACTCTAGGCCGATGTTGTGAGATAATATCTGAAACCTGCTTCTGATTGTCAAAACGTACCGTAATATTTAACACAAACTCCAGGAGTGCATTAATAATATATCACATTTGTGTCTGTAATGATAAAACTGCCTGTGCACTTGGCTTGTCTCTGCTTATTCTGCTATGTGTTAAACGTGTTTTTTCAAGAAACATGCTGTGAGTGTTAACATTAACACTTCTGAGAGACTTGTGTAAGGGAAACAATGTGCAAAATGATATAAAAGCATAACCACATCCTGTAAGGGTTTAACAAGATGTGACAGTAGTGTGTACATCCACTTGAATAAACATTCAGCTTTGGTTAATTAGATTTAGGTCAAGCTTCTAATTCGTTATTCATCCCCAACACTATGTGGTTACTTTCTCAGAGCATGTGTGTTGAATAGTTCATCCCACAATGCAATGCACTCGATTTGACCTTCCATTTCCAGTGAATGTAGGACAGACAGGAAATAACAACTATGATATTTAACATATTCTTCTTTACTCATGATGTGATCAGACTGCCAAGAATTAAATTCAACATGAGTCAGCACTTTGTAACCCATTTTATTTCTCTAATGTGACATACTTCATGTTGATATTCAATAAGGGGGGAAAAATAGGGTTTAATTTCCATGCAAATCATGGAACTGGTTTCTTTAGTTGCAGTGGAAGACTTGAAAGATAAGTGGGATTAGTGATGCTGAAAAAAGGAATAGTTTCAGAGTTGTAGCAAACTTTTTCTTTTCTTTTCTTTGGAATAACATGCAGTGATGAACCATGCATTTAAGTAAATTTGGATTAATGCCAGCCATTTTATTTCCAATACAAGAACATGATGCAACTGCTGAATTAAAATTGCCTGCAACATTGCAATTGTTTTTTCCCTATTGTGATGTATATCCAAGTAAAATGACTTCTCAAACAAGAAAAAAATCTTGCTTTTGTCCATTGAGCATTAATTGGATGGTTGTGGTTTTGCTATTGGTCGATCTCATGTTAGTGACAGGTTGTCCCACCCTCACACCAGTAAGCGTCATCAGAGAAAAGATGTCACTGCAAGAGAGAGGGGAAGTTATTTTGATTCAAGTTTATGAGGGCACATCTATTTTATAAAATAACTATCTGCACAGATATATAACTTATAATAAATACCGTAAAATTCAATTTAAAAAAAAAAATGTAATATGTCATAGTGATTATAAACATGCAACATGATTAGGTCATGTGACTACTATTATAAGCTACCAGGTGGTGGCAGTGAGGGTTCACAAAAATAGTAAAACAGACATATTGATTTACAACATATTATGCCTATATAATGCACTTATAATATTCATTCCTCATTATAATAAGACTTGGAGTACATATAATCACCCAGCACATTCCTTCATTTTCATTCATTCAGCATGGCATGGATAGAGGTCAAATTGAAGACAGAAGTTAACGAAAATGACAATAAAATGACAATAAAAAATGAAATATTAAGTTGGTTTTGAACTTAATATCATTGGTTTTTAACAGGTGATATCAAATATCTATATTACCAGAGATACTATATCTTTCCACATGCAGATTGGAGGAAAGTTCTGATAACCAGATCTTGAATAGTGGCTTTGAATTTTTCTTCCACACACAGAGTATAGTTTTTTGGCAATCATCATGCCATACTCTATAGGCAATCGGGTAGCATGATTAAGGCGCTGCAGGGAAGCTGACCAGCCAAGAATGGCAGTCAGAGGATCTACTGGGAGCTCACATGCATAAGCATCAGAAAGAAATTGAAAAACTTCTGACCAGAATTCACCAAGTTTTGGGCATGCCCAGAAACAAGATGAACAAGAGAGCCCTCCGTGGATTCACATTTATTGCAGAGTCGAGAGATAGTAGGATAGAAAGTGTTGAGTTTAACCCTAGAGTAATGCAATCTGTGCAACACCTTATACTGAATAAGCTGGTGCCTAGAACAGGTGTATATATTTTTAAGACATTTTCCCCAGTCCTCCTCAGAGATCTGAATATCTAGTTCCTCTTCCCAATTGTTTTTCAGACGGGTAGTGGAAATTTCTAGATGACTTGTGAAAAAGTCAACAAATTTTGTAATTAACTTTGAGGTGTTGGAAACGCAAGTAAGCAATTTATGCAATTCATTATCGGATGATAATATTTTGAAATTTGGCACAGTAGAACGAACATAATTTCTAATTTGTAAGTATCTGAAGAAGTGTGATGCAGGAAGGTCATATTTCTCTGTTAGTTGAGTGAATGTGGCGAAATTATTGTCAATATATAGAAATCTTTCAAGGTAAGGATTCCTTTTATAGCCCAACCTGTGAACACTGGATCTAATAGTGAAGGTTTAAAGGCATGGTTACGACAGACAGGAGCAAGAAAAGAAGTATTTGGCAATTTAAATGTCTTAACAATCTGAAGCCATATCCTAAGAGAGTTGTTAATCATAAAGTGGGATCCTGCTGAAGCTTTAAATGTCTCTGGGGAAGCAAGAAGCAATGAGGAGAGAGACCAATTTGAAGCGCCCTGCTCAATCATTATCCATGAAGGGATTTCAGCTGAAGAACTGTCCGGGCATGGGTCCTGGCTCTAAGTTAAGTTAAGGCTCTACAATTGTCAGCCCAATAGTAATGTTGAAAATTTGGCAAACCCAAACCCCCCAGTGACCTTTAGATATTCTATGTGCTTTGAAGCCCTAGACAAATGGCAGCACAATAGAATCTAAAGTTTTGAAAAACTTTTTGGGCAAATAAATCGTTAGATTCTGGAAAAGATACAAGAATCTAGGTAATGTCACCATCTTAATAGCATTCACATGCCCCATCATAGACAGTGGTAGGGTCCTCCAGCATTTTATATTGTTCTTTAGGTTTTCGAGCATTGTTAAATAATTAAAGGATTAGTTCACTTTTAAATAAACTTTTGCTGATAATTTACTCACCCCCATGTCATCCAAGATCTTTCTTTCTTCAGTCGAAAAGAAATTAAGGTTTTTGATGAAAACATTCCAGGATTTTTCTCCATATAGTGGACTTCAATGGACACCAAATGGTTCAAGGTCCAAATGAGTGCAGCTTCAGAGGGCTTTAAACGATACCAGACGATGAATAAGGGTCTTATCTAGCGAAACGATCGGTCATTTAAAAAAATAAAAATAAAAAAAAGTTTAAGTTTTATAAGCACAAATTCTGTTCTGCGATGTGCGTTCATGACGTTACGTAATACGCAATTACGTTGAAAAGGTCACACTTGACGTAGGCGGAAGTACCGACTCAGTGTTTACAAGTCAAACGGCATTTACAAAAAAAGGTAAAACAACAATGTCGGACGATTTTGAACTTCGAGGAGAAGATGAGTTTTTCGCCCTGCCCTACCTTTTTGAACCGGAATACACAGAGAAAGAAATTAGACAGATGGAAGAGACTGCTGCGGCGACACACAGCTCTCCAGCATCGGGCAGACGAAGATCTAACGAGACGTAGTGGTGCACATGTGGCAAATGCCAACCATTGCCAACAGAGGAAGAATCTCAATGCTGCCACGACTGGACCATTTCAATCCCGCCATTAGAATCAGTCGGTGAGTCCCTGTTTCCATCTCGCTGCATTTCCGGACAAAATGGATTTCCACCGTTACTGAGCAACAGCATTTTAAGGGGATCGCACACCAGACACGAAGCTCAGCACCGTGCCGCGTCTTTAAAATTCGAACGCATTGTTTTCTATGAGTGTACACACACCAGCGGCGACATTCGGTGCCTGTCTGCGGTGCCCAGCTACAACTCAAAATCCTGCCATGCCACAGAGCGCCATGTACATTGTTTTACATTAAATGTATATTATATTTCTCTCAAATTGTTGTTAATGTACATGCTGTCTTCACCCTGTGCTGCAAGATACATTAGTTTTACATTTTTAGTTTAACAGCTTGAATAAAGTCTAAAAATGTATAATAAACATAGCCTTTTCTACTTTTGCTTTGTTGTGACATTTTTCCATGTACACTAACCTACACTAACAAAATATTAAAGCAAAGGCTTATGTAACGTTCCCCTGTTGACGTAAAACACTCCCATTGTGCAGCTCTTCTATCAGGAGTCGATTCAAAATTGAGCTCGCGTAATGTGCGCAGCCGGTGTGCAATACATGTGAGTTGTCAGAGACACGTCGCTGCGTGGCGCCGAACTTCGCGTCCAGTGTGTGACCCCCTTTAGAGGTGTTTTTGTTCTGATGGAGAAGGGTATGACAGTCTGATGACACTGACAACACAGGATGGAAGAACCATTAGTTGTTTTACCTTTTTTTGTAAATGACGTTTGACTTAGTATTTGCATGTTTAACTTGTAAACACTGAGTCTGTACTTCCGCCTACGTCAAGTGTGACCTTTTCAACGTAATTGCGTATTACGTGACGTCACGAACGCGCATCGCAGAACAGAGCAAGGCGAGCATTTGTGCTTATAAAACTTAATTTTTATTTTTCTTTATTTCTTTCTTTCTTTATTTATTTATTTATTTTTTGAATGACCGATCGTTTCGCTAGATAAGACCCTTATTCATCGTCTGGTATCGTTTAAAACCCTTTGAAGCTGCACTGAAACTGTTATTTGGACCTTGAACCGTTTGGTGCCCATTGAAGTCCATTATATGGAGAAAAATCCTGGAATGTTTTCATCAAAAACCTTAATTTCTTTTCGACTGAAGAAAGAAAGACATTAACATCTTGGATGACATGGGGGTGAGTAAATTATCAGGAAAATTTTATTTAAACGTGGACTAATCCTTTAAGCTTATATATATCCTTAGGTACAGTACAGTCCAAAAGTTTGGAACCACTAAGATTTTTAATGTTTTTAAAAGAAGTTTCGTCTGCTCACCAAGGCTACATTTATTTAATTAAAAATACAGTAAAAACAGTAATATTGTGAAATATTATTACAATTTAAAATAACTGTTTTTCACAAAAAAATTTTTCACAAAGTAATTTATTCCTGTGATGGCAAAGCTGAATTTTCAGCATCATTACTCCAGTCTTCAGTGTCACATGATCCTTCAGAAATCATTCTAATATGCTGATTTGCTACTCAATAAACATTTATGATTATTTTCAATGTTGAAAACAGTTGTGTACTTTTTTTTCAGGATTCCTTGATGAAGAAATGAATACTTTTATTCAGCAAGGATGCATTAAATCAATCAAAAGTGGCAGTAAAGACATTTATAATGTTACAAAAGATTAGATTTCAGATAAACACTGTTCTTTTGAACTTTCTATTCATCAAATAATCCTGAAAAAAAATATTGTACACAAATATTTTGTACAATTGTACACATTAAATGTTTCTTGAGCAGCAGATCAGCATATTAGAATGATTTCTGAAGGATCATGTGACACTGAAGACTGGAGTAACGATGCTGAAAATTCAGCTTTGCATCACAGGAATAAATTACTTTGTCAAATATATTTAAATAGTACACAGTTATTTTAAATTGTAATAATATTTCACAATATTACTGTTTTTTACTGTATTTTTAATTAAATAAATGTAGCCTTGGTGAGCAGATGAAACTTCTTTTAAAAACATAAAAAATCTTAGTGGTTCCAAACTTTTGGATTGTACTGTATATTAACTCCAAGATATTTCAAACTATTTATTGGCTATTTTAAAAGGTAGAGTATGCATAAAATTTGGAATGATGTTGTTTGTCACAGCCAAAAATTAACTTTTTTGCCATTTTACTGAGTAACCGGAGAGTTTACCAAACGTTTCCAATAGATTTAGTAAGAGTGGAATAGACTGTTCTGGGTTGCTGAGATAAAGAATAATGTCATCTGCGTAGAGGAAAAGTTGGTGATTAATTCTACCTAAATTCAGGGGCAAAATTAGAGGGCTCTTTTTAATTGCAAGGGCGAGAGGTTCGATTGTGATTGCAAAAAGCAAGGGCGAGAGAGGACAGCCCTGACGAGTGCCTCTGTGTAATTGGAATTGAGGTGACTTGTAAAAATTAGTAAGAACAGAGGATGTGGGATGGGCTTATAACATCTCCACCCAAGAGGCAAAGGTATCACCCATATCAAATTCTCTAATCACAGCTAAAATATAAACCCATTCAATTTGGTCAAACACCTTTTCTGCGTCTAGGGCAAGAATTGCAACGCTAGCTTTAGATTAAAATCTGGTATATAAAATATTCATTAAACGCCTGACATTAGAAAAGGAAAAACGGCTAGGAAAAAAACCAGATTGGTCAGGGTGAATAATTTCCCCAATGCAGTTATTTAATCTATTAGCCAAAATCTTAGTAAAAATTTTAAGATCAGACTTCAAAAGAGCTATGGGTCGATATGATGAAGGGTCAGTTTCTTCTTTACCTTTTTTAAGAATTAGGAAAATATTTGCATCATACAGGGACTGGGGGAGTGTTCGCCAAATGAATGATTAAACATCCTCAACAACAAAGGAGAGAGCACATGCACAAATCTTTTATAAAATTCAATCCCAAAACCATCTGGGCCAGGCGCCTTGCCACTGGGGAAAGGTTTAATAGCATCTAGTATTTCCTCTACTGTTATGTCTGCATTCAGAGCTGTCTGCTCTATGCACCCCAACTTTGGAAGAGGTAATGAATGAAGAAAATTAGCTAATGCTGAGGGGTCAGAATGACCCTTTGATATGTATAGTTTTTTGTAAAAATCTTTAAATGTATCATTGATTTCACTTAGTCTGGGTAAACCCAGGCTGATCTGCCGGCGATTTGATTTCGCTCTGCAACTCAGGCTGGAAACCTGTGCATTCATTTCTGCTGCGCTGTTACACTTTTGCGGGAACCAATCACAGACTGGCTTATCCACCTTGCTCGCTATTGGTATAACACGATGACGATAGAGAAGCGACGGCAAGCATCTGATCTACCCGTCTCTCGCACGACCGTCACTCCAAAATAACAATGCACAATCACAGTGAAGCCGATTGTGTTAAGCATTTACCTTATCTGAGAGAAATGTAGCAGAGCGTTGATCCGACAGTCTCTTCATAGGAAGATTACAAACAACGATTAATGACACACAATGATTCTCTGCTGTTATTTTGGTGGTTTGCTTCACAATGTGAGTACAGGACTCTTTTACTTCAATGCCCCTTAATGGTAGACAATATTTTTATTATTTGCTCTATATGTTTCGTCTCCCTGCTTCTTGAATCTCGCGCCGCCTGAGCTGACTGGGATTCTTTTTGGTTGTCATGACAATGACGTAGTTTAGGGCGGTTATATTCCGCGTTCATTTACACTGAATCAGAACAGTATCAGAGTCGCCTTTTAAACTCTCGACGATGCTGAATGACTTCTTTAGTTAGCAAACATATACCGATCACTTTCATGTTTTTTTGCACAACCTGCAAAAATCGCTCAATGCCGTTGCTGCTTCTGCAAACCGCGGATCAATGCTACAAACCAATACAAACTAACCCTGCGTCTCAAAGAGCTCCCTAGTTCCCTAGGTCGTGAATCAGTATATCATGCAAGTGAATGTGGCTGATTCCCTGATCAGTGCCCTGACTACTGAACTAGGGAGCTGATTGAGACACACGGTAAATCTGTCTGGAGTTTTCGCATCGCTCTGCAAAGTACGTCACCAAGATCGTCGATCTGATTGGTTGAAGGACTATCCAATTGCGTGACTAATGCTCGTTGATCACGCCTCTTGTGCAGTAGGAAATACATAGCAAACTCCCCAGACCAATGTTCAATTTTAAATTGAGCTTGGTCTGGTGATAGCCAGACTAGATTTCACTGGGATTTGTTAAAACAACACCATTCATGTTCTTGATTTTATGAATTGCTCTTGTGGCTTGTAGCCCCCTCAGCTGGCGAGAAAGCAATTTGTCTGGTTTATCCCCAAGTTCAATCTGCTTTTGCTTGACTTTTAACATCATATTATTAACTTGGTTTGAGAGAATCAAGTTATATTCCAATTTAAGTGCTGTAATTTTAATATTCCAGTTCTTGAACCACTTTGCTACCAAAAGCTCCACCAAGAAATTAGGTAACACTTTATTTTAGGGTCTTTTATCTAGTTTGCTTATAGGCATGTAATATTACTAGAATATTGGCTGTTTACTAGTAATTATTAAGCACATATTAATGCCTTATTCTGCATGACCTTATTTCTTAATCCTACCCAATACCTAACTTAACAACAAACTTACTAATTATTAATAAGCAGTAAATTAAGAGTTTTTGAGGGAAAATCATAGTTAATATTAAATATATGTTCCCATTAGTTCAACATTTAAGTAGCTTTTATAAACTTCCCTTAAAAAACATTACTGGTGTGCATCTTGAGACAAAACAATGGCTCTGACATATTTTAAGATATGTCAGTGCAAGTTGCTTTCAGTTCAAACAGCTCAAACATGCATTTTAGTCTGGAACTAGGCTTTTAAAGGGATAGTTCACCCAAAAATGAAAATTATCCCATAATTTACTCACCGTCAAGCCATCCTAAGTATATATGACTTTCTTCTTTCAGCCAAACACAATCTGAGTTATATTAAAAAATATCCTGGCTCTTCCAAGCTTTATAATGGGAGTGAATGGTTCCTTAGACTTTGAAGTCATACGGATCCAGTGGGTTCTGAAGCAAAGCAATGTATAAAAAACCCCCCCATATTTATGAATTTATAAACTATAATAACCAGCTTCCGGCAAACATCTGACTTACGGTGGAAGTATAACATCTGACTCGACGCATGACGTATTGATGAAAGTGGAAGCACAGAGGATAGAGCAAAACAAAACACCGGTCATGAATTAGAAGTCTAAAAGGAGAATTTTTAAAGATAAATGTTGGAGGAGCTTGAGTTTGTTGTCCAGCCCTATTTGTTTGAACCGCGAGAGGCGTCTACTCTCACCTAAGCTTACGCTACTCCTACATACTACATCATGCGTCGGGTCAGAGGTCCCTCTTCCGCCGGAGCTTGACTTGTGTACAGCAGTTAACGTAAGCCAATGATTATAGTTTATAAAATTATAAATATGGATATTTTTCTAACAAAAACGCATCACTTTGCTTCAGAAGGCCTTTATTAACCCCTCTGGAGCCGTATGGATTACTTTTATGATGGATGGATGCACTTTTTTGGGCTTTAAAATCTAAGGTACTATTCACTCCCATTATAAAGCCTGGAAGAGCAGGATATTTTTTAATATAACTTCAATTGTGTTTGAAAGAAGATAGTCATATACACCTAGGATGGCTTGAGGGCAGTGGCGATGCTACAGAAGGGCCAGGGTGGCACTGGCCCACCCAGATTAATGGCTGGCCCACCCAATCGAAGGTGCCAGAATATTTCGTTTTATTTCCAGACACTACTTTGGTCTGGAAATAAGCATCTGTTGTGAAGGCCTATATATAATTTGAAAAATGTATTATTAAAACTACATATAATATATTTTTATTTTGCGCTGGTAAACTTAGCTTTCCAGAGTCGCGACAGCAGCTGTTTGCAGCTTGCATCACTGTCCATGAGTCGTGCTTATAATAGCCTATGTGTGCCGGTTTGTTTCATTTTTACAGTGATTATTTATTCTACAGTAACAATTTATTCTACAGTAACATATTCACCTGTGTGTAAACAAATTCTACAAAATGATGTGATGACAATTAAATTAAATCGAGCTTTAAGGTTCAGTATTGTGTCCTTCCTATTATGACATTAACTCTCCAAACACAGCTTTGAAGAGCTCTGCTTTCAACACAAGTTTTTCCAGTAAAGCGTCTCAGGTTACGCATGTAACCATGGTTCCCTGAGAACAGGGAATGAGACGCTGTGTAAAGACACTATGGGAACGCCTCCACGTGAACCGGTGTCTGAAACGCATATCCAATCTCAGCAATATCATATTGACCGGCGACAGCCCATAACATCATCACAATGCGACCCGATAGTAAATAAGGGGTGCCCAGATAACATGTCATCCACTTATCGTCTGAAGGGACTGTAAGCAGGCGGGCCCCGATGCATGGCAAAGAGATGCAGTGTCTCGTTCCCTTTTCTCAGGGAACCATGGTTGCATACGTAACTTGAGACATTCCCTTTTGAAAGGGAACTCAACCCTGCGTAAATACGCTAGGGGAATGATATAAGCACACCGCCATGCTGAGGGGAGTGCATGCCAACGCAGTGGCAGTTAGGGCCTGTTAGGGCCAACTAAATGATAGCAAGACTAGCTAGCTGTCCAAAGGCCTGCAACCCTGGGGTTCACCCACAGGAAGGCCTGCTAATACACAGGGAAGCTTGCTAGGGCCATCCATCTAATAGCAGACTCACTAGCTGACCAAAGCTTCTTTTTTTTCTTTTTTTTTCTGCCAGTTACCCACATTGCTGGGGACTCGCCATAGAGAGGCCTGCTAAGGTCTACTATCTGAAAACAAACCTACACGCTTCGACCAGAGAACCCATACTGCTGGGAAGGCCAGCTATATGGCAGCCAGTTCAACACAGCTAAATGCAGCAAATCTCCAGGTAGGCCCATTTAAGGCCAACGACCTGATAGCAAGACGTTGCTCTAAATACCCAGAGGGGACTCGCCTGCAGGGGTCTGCTAAGGCCACAACCAGTGGCAAGTCTTGCTGCTAGTGCAGTACTGGGGCCTGTTAATCACTCATTGTCTAACAGCAAGTCTAGCTAGCTGCTAAACACTCCCCAAGAGACTGGGGTGGTCTAACAGGAAGACCAAACAGGGCCTAACTACGTGCCAAACGCCTCTGCTAGCTGTCGCAAAACCCAAAGTGCTGGTTACTACTCACAAGGGCCAACTATTCGGAGCATGTCTTATTGCTACCACATCCACCTGATGAGGGCTCACCACAGAGAGGCTTGCTAAGGCCTACTATCTGATAAAATACCCCAAAGCTACCAGAAACCCATTTCATGGGGGCTGTACACAGGGAGGCTCTACCTGACAGCACATATGCTGGCTGCTAGGAGCCCAACATGGTGGGGACTCACACTGAAGGGAGGTCTGTAAAGCCTACTGCCCTATAGCAAGTCTAGTAGCAAAAATACTGAATAAACAGCGCCTAAGCCTGGGACCTATCACATTGCTCACAGGCAGTGTACTCAGTAAAAAGCACCTTTTACCCTCTAAGCGAAGGGAGTACAACATATGCCAAATGCCCTACAGGAGGCCCATTTGGGCCAACTACTCCAGACGAACACAAAAGTGAAAGTCACGAGGTAAACGATTTCAGTAAACGAGGCTTTGTTACGTCATAAGTGTTTTGAAATTTCAGTGGTTCATGTGACTTTGGCAGTTTGATACACGCACCGAACCACTGATTCGAAACAAAAGATTTGTAAAGCTTCAAAGCTTCATGAAGCAGTGTTTTGAAATCAGCCATCATATTAACTTGCTGTCAATGCAGGCCTCATGAGCCATCGGATTTTATAAAAAATATCTTAATTTGTGTTCCGAAGATGAACGAATGTCTTACATTATCAATCATACATTGTCTGTAGAAATGGAGTAATGAATGTTTAATGTGTTTTTATAATTGTCATGTTTTTATCATTCCATTTTCTGAAGTTCACAGCCACTCCAGAGTCAGTGCCGTAACTATTTTCATTGCAGTGTGTGCATGATTAGAAAGTTTACTGTATGGATGTGTAGCAGAGGAGGTGCTGATGTCAATAGGCACTCACACAACTCATAGAGCTGGTACTGTTTAGCACACGTCTATGGCATGTCCTTCTCCATCCCCCTCACACACTCACTCGCGTGAACTGGATCCAGTGGTCACATTCAAGGCAAAGCGGAGAGTGCTGTGCGCGTGTGTGTTATCGTGTGGCAAGGCGATGCCACGGTTACTGAGAATCCATTGTCACACATCTTGACTGTAAGATTACAGCATTCACAGGCAGACAAACCAGATAGACAGTTTCCATCCACCACTTTTTATGTGCATTTTGGGATATCGCATAAAAAAAAAGATGAATGGAAACATGGAGCATAAGAGACTTCTTTCAAAATATTAAAAAGTCTTATGGATCCCAAACTTTTGAAAGGTAGTAAAAATATGTAAATAATGTATATACATGAGTAATGTGTATGTTTGTTTCAGTCGACCAGGTCAAGTTTACCCCTCCCAGGAGGAAAGAGACTGAACCCTATCCTGACCTGGTCAGTTTTATTGTTCTCACATAGTAATGTTCTCTATGAGCCAATGAAACACAAACCATATCTTTCACATTGTCATAATTCATGGTTATCGCTCAGAAAAAAAAAAAAAAAATGTTTATCTTAGGGATCATGTGATGATTGGAGCATATCTGGAGATGAAGTCACCGTAAGTGTTGATTAATTGAAACTGACTTATAATTGCATTATGGTTTTACACAATTTATAACCTTTCATTTGAACTGTATTCATTGCTGCAGGGGTCTTTTGGAAAGTGTAGAGGAGGAGTTACAGCAGAGGTGAGACACGCTTATGTTCTGGCGCCATCTTGTGGAGTTGCATATATTGCAAAAAAAAATACACCCTTTTAATCTTAAAAAAAAAATATTAGTAAATGTTGAGATCAACATTAAATAGGATTAATAAATGCTGTAGTAGTATTGTTCATTGTTAGTTCATGCTAACTAATGTTAACAAATGAAGCCTTATTGTAAAGTGTTACCTTAAAGGAATAGTTCACTTAATTACTCACCCTCATGTCGTTCCACATCCGTAAGACCTTTGTTCATCTTCAGAACACAAAATGGAGATATTTTTAATGTAATCCGAGAGCTTTCTGTCCCTCCATAGAGATCCAGGGCACCTACCACTTTCAAGGTCCAGAATGGTAGGAAAGATATCATTAAAGTTCTGCATGTGACTCCCGTGGTTTAACCTCAGTTTTGTAAAGCGACGTGAGCGCTTTGTTTGCTCAAACATAATTTATCACTTTATTTACAAAAAATATTATCCAAAGCATGTTCATGCAACAATGTTAGCTCTCATGTGAAGACAAAATGCATTGTGGTGCTCTCTTGAACACTTGCGCATGTGCGCTGTGTTGACGCGCTAGTCTGAACAAGCATGTGTTGTGATGCTCTCGTGAACGTGAGTTGCAGATCAATATTTTCGTAAATAAAGTGGTAAATTTTTTTTTTTTTGGGCACAGGTAAACATGTCGCTTCATAAAATTGAGGTTAAAACACTGGAGTCACATGGAGCAATTCTTTCCTACCTTTCTGGACCTTGAAAGTGGTAGTCGCGCTGGATATATGGAGGGATAGAAAGCTCTCAGATTACATTAAAAATATCCTCATTTGTGTTCTGAAGATAAACAAAGGCTGCATGTAGCTGGCCTTAGCAGGCCACCTTGGAGGCTAGTTCCCAGCAGTATGGGTTCACTGGTAGAAGGGCGTAAGTTTCCTTTCAGATAGTAGACCTTAGCAGGCCTCTCTATGGCGAGTCCCCAGCAATGTGGGTAACTGGCAGCTAAGAAAAAAAAAGCAGCAGCTTTGGTCATGTGGAACAACATGTCGGTGAGTAATAAATGGCTCGTTTTTCATTTTTTTGATTTTTATCTTTTATTGAATATTCTTTGGTTTCTGTTATGTGTGGAGATAACATGCAGATAAATAATTTGCACCATGAGTATATGTATGTGACAAAGATCTTTCTCTTTCAGGAGTTTGACAGTAAAAAAGGCTCTCGTCTGGAATTTGAGAAACCTCATGATTAATGATTAATTTATTAATTTATGATTAAATGAAAATGAATTTAAAGATGTAAATGTTTTCTGATGTTGCACAGTGGAGTAAGAGAAAAAGTGGACTGTTCAGCCCACCACCCGTCTCTGCTACGACATCACTTCCTCCCATGAGCTCCTAAGACTCTCATGTGGAGGACAAGGACCTAACGCTTCGACCTAGTGCTACTCTGTGCCCTGAAACTGTATTAAGCCCAAAACCAGGTATTACCATCTGCACATACAAGATGCATGGAGAAATTCACCATACAAAGTTTTAAAAGATTTCTCTCTTTGTGTTTTGTCAGTGCTGTTGAGGTGTTCGGCTAGTCAAGATGTGCGGCAGTGGTGCAGTGATCCTTGTGTTCCTGATGGTAAAGATACACAGGAACAACAGAGGACTCTTACAAGGACTCTCAGCAGAGACACGGCTCTCTCCCTGGAGTGGAGCACCATGAGGAAGAAAACAGAGGACTCTGTGAGTTACAAAATATTAAATGTTACAAATAACAGATTTACACTTATGTATGCTTATATCCCATACATGTCTCAGCTACATACATTTCCTTATTAAATCATTTATCAATCACAATGTCAGACATGAAGAATCTTTGTACAGATTTTGTATCTTTATCTCATTTAGGGCCATATTTACTAACAGCTTGCCCCAGCGCAAACCCTCTTTTGGCGTTAAAAACTGCTGTCAGGTTTGACTAAAGACACACAATGAGAAATTAGCAATGAAAAGATGTGGGCACAGATATTTTGAGGCTGACCTTATTGCATATGAATTTGTTGGAGTTTACCTATCAGAGCATTATATTTATAGGCAGAGAGTATTTAAATGAATCATGCAATGTGATTTACTGAGGTTTGTGGTTGTTAGTTCAGTGGTATTTGCTCCATTATTTACTGTCCCCCCAAAAAAGCATGTCTTAACCAATTTTGCACCTGGCACAACACTGAATTTTCACATTATTAGTAGATCACCTGCAGAACTTTCCACTTCCATCGGGACTGTTATTAGATTGTGGCCACACACAAATTTGCCCTGTTTGGTAAATCTGGCCCTTTGTATTATATTTTAGTATTATATATTTAATAGCCATTGAAAAACCTACATCAGCCAACCACTATTAAGTAGTTCTTTAAATTAATTTAATTGGTTGAAACATTAATAGATGAAATATTTGGATGTTAATGCATTACATCTAGCACATTATTGTGTTAGTGTAATGCTAAATGTTTCAGCACCATGGACAGAGCTGAAACACATTACGTATGTTATTTAAAACACATTGTGTCACTAAAAGCATTACTGACTAAAAGAGACTAAAAGAGATCATACAGAAGCTGTTTCTTGTTATTTTAACCTTTAATTCATAGAGAGCCTATACTCACGGACTTCCTCCCACTCCCCAAGTCTATGTAAGTTTAACCACCTAATTGTGCCTTTTAAATGTGTTAAACCTGGCTATTGCTAAATTAGAGTGTGACAAAATACATAATAATACATAATTAATGACTAGTTTGTCATTAATGCACTTCTAAGCCCGGTATCTATATGTATGAACCTAAGAATTTATCTTAAAGCAGTAGTTACATCTGAACATTTTAATACTTCATGTTGCACAGATGGGGGTCTGTTTTACCAAAGTGTTTAATGGATGTGCACTGAAAATTCACTGTGCAGAGACATGGGTTTTGCCCAAAACAAGAGGTACAGATTTCTGATTTCTTTAATGAAAACACAATCTCATTTAAATACAGATTGAAAAGCTTTCTAGTGTCAGTAATACAGTATCAGAATCATATTGTGTTCTGTTGGATTTGATTTCTAAATAATTTTCCCATAGATCAGTATTTAATTCTGGGGGCAGAGGAGGGTGTCTACATCCTTAACTTGAATGAGCTGCATGAAGACACCTTAGAAAAGGTATCTGCATCTGTGTGTATGACAACATCATGATTTAGTGTTTGACCCAGTACCTGTTTCTGTCATAAAGTACAACATGGATTATAGAGATACATCTTATTTTTAAAGGTTAATATGTTTTACCTCCTGTTTTCCACTGCAGTTGCTTCCACAGAGATGTACTTGGCTTTATGTCATGAACAATGTCTTAATGTCCATCTCTGGTACGTATCATTTTTACAATTACATGGTTGAGGTTTCTGATATTATGGTGTGATACCAGTAACAGCCATACAGTTTAAGAAATTTCAAGCTCAGAAATTACAAACCGTGTTTGTTAAATTTCTAAAAAAAAAGATCAATTAAAGAACTTACTTGCTTAGACACTATTTTTTTTAGCCAAAAATCTAAAATGAATACTAATTTTTCTAAATTTTGAACATAAGTTGCAAACCTTTTTTTCAAAACTCTAAACTCATGTGCTTAAGTAGAAATCAATCAGTTTTGGGGAAAGTTACCTTTAAAAGTAATATTACAATATTGCCTTACTCCCTAAAAAATTAACTAATTCTGTGACTTTTTATGAAAGTAATATTACGTTACTTTTTTATCGTTTTTTTTACCTGGGCTCAGATTGCATGTTTGTTTTTTAATAATAATAATAATAATAATAATAATAAAAATCTAGTTATATTTTTGGCAAATATAAAGGCCCTTTCACACCATAAGTAAAATGAATAAGTCTCAGGCTGAAGGAAATGCAAATTCATGCCTGTACAGTAGAGGGCGCAGCTCAAAAAAAAGTTCAACGCTTTTACTTCATCAATAAAAAAGAAAAAAGAAACACAAATGTGGTTTAACTAAAGTAATTTTTGCTTATTAGTATGGTTGAATTGGATCATCGAAGGTCAGCAGCAAAGACAATAGTTATTAAAGTGAGATTAAATACATAATTTTAAAAGTAATGCGTTACTTTACTAATGACATGAAAAAAGTAATCTGATTACGTAACTCGTGTTACTTGTAACCCGTTACACCCAACACTGAAATCAACAGTATTAAACATGACAAGACAATATTTTTAATAGAAATGTTTGTTTTAAAAGTTTGTGGTTTGTAAAATAAAGTCATTACATGAAATTGAGAAAAACTGTAAAAGATAATGTCTAGAGTACCTCAGTGGTCTTTAAACTGCTATTCTATTCTTATTCGGTTCTATTCTACTCGTAGGTAAGTCCTCTCAACTCTGCTCTCATAGACTGACAGCTCTGTTTGAGCAGCGAGGACACTTACAGAGGAAACAGAGTCACTTGTCCCTCGGCACCAACCGCTTCACCGAACGGATCATCCACAGGTCACATAAACTGAAGACTGACACCTTTAATTTAATAAATCAGCTTATATGGTGTTCATTTGCAACTCAAAATAATCTTTTCACAGGAAGTTTGCTGTGTCAGTGAAGATCCCAGACACTAAGGGCTGTCGAAAGTGCATTGTGGGTGAGAGCCATTTCTTGCCTCACACTGGATCAATATTTATTCATTATATCCTGATGCGTATCTTTGCTGACCTCCTGTAATTGGCTAAGATGGAAAAAAACCTCAATGATAATGAGTGCAGGTCATGAATCTTAACTGCACTTATGCTTTTAATGAATCATCAGCTTTTTTGCTTTTTTGCTGATCATAATTACAGAGGTCATAAAATGTAGTTTGCTATTGGGGTACGGGGGCATGCTCCCCCGAGAAAATTTAGATTTCCTTGGTGTACATATGTGCATTTTTAAGACGTTAAGACCAACAAATTGGATAACAATAGCTTTAAAACCATGTCAACAAATACATGCATGCACAGTTTTGAGGCAGCTTTAATCGCATGTTTGGCAATTTCATTTTCAAACGACGGTCATTGCTCATAGTTTCTATTGCGCTTTATTTAAGCTATAATAAAGTAATTATGCAGCGTGGATGCATGCAGCGTGCGCATGCAATTCTTGAGTGCGCGCCACGAGCACAGTATAACGGCTGATTGGACATTTGTGTTATTTTTCTGAGTTTTACCGACATAGCCTGACAACATCTCATCTGACCGCAGTTCACTGTTGTTCAACTGAAGCTCCCTTGTCGTCATCTGCACCTTTTACGCGCTCGTTTGACTTGCGCCTGGCGCTGAGGCGAAGTCGGAATGTGCGTGTAGATGAGCGCCACCCATTTTCCATAAAGCACACTCCCTCTCCTACAGTGACTGCTGACCTGTGAAACACAGCGGGGTAACCACAATAGCAATGTGTGGCAACAAGAAACAACATGTCACAATCAACTATTCAGTACAGCCTAGCAGGCTATCAAAGAACACCACAAACACAAAGATATATAACAACAAAACTCCCCCCCCCCACACCCAACAAAGGATACAAGGTAAGGCTGCAGGCCTATTGCAGCTCGTAGTCCATCAGCTTGACTGGGAGCCGACGGAGACGACCAGACCGCCGAGGGGTCGGCATCGGGATGTGTAACTTCGACGGGGATGCACTCCTGCTCTCGCATAGGCTACTCGTGCTGCTAACAGGCCCGACGGGTGATGATGCTGGCTTGGCTATTGCCAGAGGAATGTCAGGAACCGGTGGAGGAGAGCTCGCATCCAGACTTTCACTCTCTGAGTCTGCATCATCTTCAATAGGCACCATTTGCTCAGGGACAGACTCAACTTTGTAACAGTCACTCAGTCTGACCCTATATGATCCGCGTCGAAGTTGAGAGCCAGTGAACTTTCGAATGTTGCACCATGCCCCGTCAGTATTTAGCACAAGATATCGACTTCGTGCCTGGGACTTGTTCCGATCACTATACAAGTACACTAGATCACCTGGGCCAACATCTGGGCATGCTGTGAACTGATTCGATGGTGATTTGGCCTTATTGCTGTGGGGATGATTCACTAGACATTGTGCATGCTGTTGAGTAATTAACTCCTGATCATGGACTGGTAACTGTTTGAGAGAGAACTGGTCACGTTGTAACAGCATCTCCCGAGCTGACATGCCACGTGATCTGATACGGCTGTTTAACTGAGCAACAGCCACAGACAAAAGAAGGGGAGTGACAACCTGACAGTGTGGTTCCAAGCGCAAAACCTCACCCTGCAGCTCCTGAATGGCCTTTTCAGCAACAGGGTTTTTGTTGACATTTTTGGCTTCGCCCACCTCGATGGCCAATCTGTGCTGGGCGAGCACCTCGTCATTTGTTAATGCTGCGAATCCAGGCGCTGGGTCAGTCCTGACCACAGCCAATGGACCATCGAGTGGACGGAGACCGATGCACAGGCTTATGATACCATCCCGCAACGTCTCTTTGCGCTCATCTGCGATTAGAAGGGCGGCCGTGAAGGATGTCACACATTCACGAACAACTAGGATGAGCTGACGTGCGCGTTTTAACACATCAGCTGCAAAGGAGGACCCCACAGCCTCAGGTGGGTCACAACTGGATTGTTCCACCGCAAACGAGGGGGCTTCGCCAGTGCAGCACATTGATGGCAACCCCTACTGGTATGTTGGATAGCTGCCTCCAAATCCAACGCATAGAAGTAACGGCCGACCACGAGTCTCAACTGATGTGCAGAAGGGTGATTCAATCTGATGTGCAATGACATAAGCAAGCCATGCAACACATTCCTTGGAACGACAATGCATTCGGAGGAGCTCACCAGCGGTGTCTGATGGCGTACGATTAAGAGCCCATCTTTGGCCAAAGTGGTAGTGTTCAAATAACGTTTCACATCTTTGGCATTGGTTACTCTTTTGGAGGGGCGTGTACCTTGGCGAAGATGTGCACACACCCTACGGAGGTCTGGACACGCCGCCTGTATGGACAACCATGATGCTCTGTTTGAGAAGGGTATCTTCTGCACACCCTGCATAATGTTAACAACATCAGAACGGCGCACAACCGAGGCCATGCAATCCTGGACAAAGCCACACACCTGACACGTGGGGCTGTTGCATTCTACAGCATTGCGACTAGCATAATCTGAAGGGAGAATAGCGGCTTCAGCAACATGGCGGACAGAAACCTGGAAGCGGCTTGCGGTTGACAAGAAAGTGGTGACTTGTGGACTTGCAGAGAACTCGCCCCTACATAACTTCTCAAAAGCTTGCACACACGGTTTGCTGTCAGTGAGGACACACGCTTTCTGTGTAGACTGGATGATAAATGGACCAAAGTGCTTTAATGCAGCAGCTATAGCCAGAGCTTCGATTTCACACGGGAGCCAAATGATCTGGTTTTTGCGAAGTTTAGCACTAAAGTAGCCAGCCACCAGTAATGTCCCCTCACGTGTAACGTACATTGTTGCCCCAAGGCCTGGGTCCATGAGAGCACCGTCAGTGACCATCCAAAGCTGGTCGTCAGGTCGCGGTATTGTCGAAGAATTGGATAAGCTCATCTGACCACACAATTGCAGTTTTCGACTCAAGGGGGGCAAGGATGGATGCGCAGCCCTTAAGTACACGTGCGAAGACTTTATAAGCACCAATAAAAGATCTCAGTCCACTAACGCAAGTAGGGGGGGTGCATGAGGCTAGTGTGGCAATGCGATGTGGACTAGCGCTGATGGTGCCTTGGTTCCACACCCATCCCAGGATGTTGGTCTGTGCAGGAGCAACAACTGTCTTTACAGGGGATAAACATAGGTTGCATGCCTGGAGGGCCGCTAAGACTCTTCTCCAAACCGCAAGCAGCTCTTCAAAGTTGTCAGCACCACAGTACAGGTCGTCTGCAATTCTGGCCACCTGTCCCTGTTGAATTAAGTCACCAAGAACCCGACAGGTCAATTCTTCCAAGGCAGTTTCTGATCCAGGCATACCCATAGCACATCTGGCATACACCCGGATTCCCTTGAATGGCGTAACTACTCCACAGTACTTCGTGGAGTCCTTTGAAAGGGGTATCTGATAGAACGCTTTTGTGAGGTCGGTTGCGACAATATATCTCCACTGAGCTATCTGACGCAAAGTGGCATCGACGTTTGGCATGAGCGAAATTTGTCACTGATGGCTGGAGTCATTACGCTGTCTGGGTCTAATGAGATGAGGTCAGAAAACAGTGTCAGACTGGAGTTGGGGGCAAATGTCTGTGGGGCCGCAGACGGGGCCTGTTTGGGTAGTGGCTCTGGGACATAAGTCATGCGAATGCGGCACACATGATCGTTTCTCTTAATACCCTGCGGTGTGTTAGTCAAATTGGGAATTCTGATTCTACCGGATATTCCTTTATACAGGGCAGGTGCAAGCCACTGTGTAGAGGCATTATGTGGCTCAACAGTGAGCTCCTCGCTAACGTTCACCAGCTCGCCTGGAAGTTCAAGCTCAACAAAGGCCAAACAGTATGAGATGACGTAGCACGGAGGACATGAGCTCGCCTGACAGCGTGAGTATCCCCCTCAGTCCGTCTGGCACCATACTCGTATGTGTTGGACCCTACACAGACCTGGTGTCTAGCAGGGCGGATGGAGATGTCATTACATTCCATAAACGGTATGCCAGCGAGAATATCAGAGTCTAAATTTTCTACGACAAGCCCTTCAAAGTAAAGCTCATGTCCATCTCTGTGAAAGTGGGTGTGTGTTTCTCCAACTACCTTTAAGGGTGAAGAGCCATCTGCCTGGTGAGCTGACTGAGTACTGCTGGTGACCTTAAGACCCAGTCTGTTAGCACAAGCTGCTCTTATCATGTTTCCCGTAGCACCACTGTCGATGGTCAGTCTGACTGGGGCATAACTATGGAAAGCATCGAGGCATGGCGACTGCATGATACGAACGCGCTGCACTGCCATCGGGCAACACACGGAGTCATCGTTGCCATCATCAGATTCACCCTCTGTGTGACCCGACGAACCTGCCACTTGCCGTGCTTTAGCAATGAATGCCCTGTCGTGAGGAGGCAGAAAGGGGCATTTACTGAGAAAATGATTATCTGGTCTGTGAACCTCTTTACACAGTGGACACGACTTCCTGGATCGACCCAGAGACGTCAGTCTCTGCCTTGGAAGGCTGAACACCGCAGTGCGCATTGTTCTGGCATCCTCTGACGACTGAAGTTCATCCAGTAATGAGCTGAGGGCTTGGGATATCTCTGGTTTTATAGACGCCAGTGTACGTGAACGTAATTCAGTACCGTACCTCTGCTTTACGAGTTTTGTGCTCGCTGTGTATAAGTCGAAGCCATGTGAGAACAATGATATTTTCCTTTGTGGGGGAGAGTTCTTCATCCTCCACAACGGGTACACCTCCATGAGTAATGCCAGAGTCTTTGCGGAGTAAATTGTCCTCAACAAAAGCCATTAGTCTCTGGTATAAGTCCTCCGGGCCCTCATTGGACTCTAGTTTAATAGCAGCAAAGTCAATGAAATGAGCGCCAGTGGACTGAAATCCGAAGTGTAGTCTGATTACTTGCCATATATGGTCAATGCAAGTGGAATTCTTAACAATAGTATTGCGGGATATGACTGGACAGTAATTAGCGATCTGCCCCAGCATAAGCTCAAGCATGCTAACCTTTTGTTGGCGCGTGCGTCGTTCAGCTGCAGGAATTTCCTCGTTATCGTCCGTGAAACCCCTATATGGCGAAGCCCTCGTCTTCTTTTCCCAGTTTACGCCGTTCATTAAAAACGGGGCAAACTCAGTGTCCAGTGATAGCGTATAAACGAGGTTCTGACGCCAGTTCTCAAAGGAGTTCACTGTCTCGACTTTAGTGAGGCACCACTGCTTCGGCGTTCTGTGTGTGTTCGCCATGGTTACGGCTCGCGTCTCGTCGGCAAAGATAATCCGCTGCTAGTTTATATGCACTCATAGCGTGAACTGATCTCACGTGAGCACAAAGAATACATTTAAGGAGTGGATTCGGTAACGCTGCCACCACGCCAGTGTGTAGATGAGACACAATGAATCGCCGACTCGAGAGGCTGGTTAACACTTGCTTTAATGGCGACAACAGCCGGAATAACAAGCTATCACACACACACCCCAAACCCCGCCCCCGGCGCTGACGTGCCATGACACCCGGGGATCAGACGTCATACTCCATACACTGGCGGAGGCTACGCGCAACACATGAAAAAATCAAACCAATAAGTCTAAAAACAGCTATTGCATTCTATCGCGCAGCATATGCATCAGTGTAACAAATCAACATAAAGAATAAAAAATCGCTCAGAAATCTGGGGGCCTAGGAACCGGTGAGCTGATGATACTGCGCATGCGTGTAATTTTTCAAGAGAATGAAAAGCACGTTAGTCAAGTTTTGTTGAACATCGGACAGTGTGATAATATGAAACATACTGGAAATATGTTTATGACTTAATTCAAAATACAAAAAGTTTATTGTGCTTTTCCAAATACACCATAGCAGATTAATAGCATAAAATACTGTACATAATACTGTACATAATAAACTACATGCCAACAAACTAATGTTCAGAAATAGTTCTACAAATTTATTTGTCTATATTAATGTTATTTATACAATATAGTGAAAGTTGTGTAGTTGTGCTTTCAAGTTAATTTTTTTTAAAGATTGGAAACATTTATTTGTTTCATAAATAATCCATGGACAGCTTATTTAATTTCTAAACAAGGTGATATAAAGATAAAAAATGACTTAATACAGCGAGAGCAAACAAGCGACTCTTTTTGAATCGCTCTCGCGGTTCTCGAATCTCAATCTCGTTCTCGAGTAGAACCGGTTGCAACAGTTTTCGGATCATCAGTCCATAACCGAGAACCGCTTCTTTCGGACGTGTCCGATTTGAGAACCGATGAGCTGATGATACTGCACATGCGTGATTCAGTGTGCGATCTAAAGCTACAGAACAGTAATGACTGTCACAGCACCGGCTAACTAAGACAACTGATGCTATGAGAGGACTCGAATGAGGGGCCAATCTGGCGAAACGTAAGTTTATTTAGTGATGGGCAGATCGAGGCTTCGTGAAACACTGAAGCAGTTGAAGCAAATGTGCCGTAATGATTCGAGGCTTCGAAACAATCTGACACCCGTCTCCACGGTGACCCCTAGTGGTCAGAACAGTGTAAATGCAATAAAACTCAGGCCAAACATGCAATAATGCATTAATAATACTATTTAATAAATGTATTGCAAAAGTTTTATTGAAAGTAAAATCAATCAAATGGAATTAACTAATCATCTAATAAGATTAAATATAGATTGTCTGTATAATATTCTTTTATCAATTTTAAAGGCTTGTTTCTCTGTTCCATGGCTCAAGCTAAACAGGCCAATAAGAGATTAATAACTACCATTATTCATTTTAATTATTCTAATGTATAATTAAAACATCTACAAATGTATAAAACTGATCGGAGATCAGGTAAAACCATAGGGTAAAGCCCTAGACACTTGTTCAATAGTTCTCAGTGAATCTGCATGATTCATGGGCTCACTTTATCATCGCCCTCTACCAGTGGCGTAACTTTGTTTTAAAAAGTGGGTGGGACAGGAATGTGTATGTGGGGTGGAGTGGGGGGTTGTAATTGTATTATTACAATAATAATAATAATAATATGATATTAAAATTAATATGACAGTTTCTTCCTTACATCAGCTATAATACAATATCTCGAGAGTATGTATATTAGTTAATACATACATGGATCCGCAGTTGAAAATGGATAGTCCTGATGGACTGGAGGCAATATTTTCGTTTAGCATGCAAGAGATTCTGGGTTCGAATCCAACCATGTATGATTTTTTTTTTCTCTCATTAAAACCAAAGATGTTCGTCAGTGATTGTATATTAGAAGAAGAAGAAGTGATTGTATATCAAGAGCAGGGACACGTTTATTTGTATCTTGTTTTGTGATTCAACGTAACGAATAGAAATCTCTGCAACAGTTAAGCGATAGATTGAAGCGCTCGTCCGTGTGAACACTGCTCAGTGTGCACGAGTGCCAAGAGAACACAGTTGCGCCTCTGATAACAGCGACAACGAGCACTCAACATGATTTCAAAAACAACACATCCCAGCGCCAGATCGCCTATTATTAACACAAATTGATAATCAACTAGAGGTGTTTCTTTTGTATTAGATATCCGCGAGATGCCGCGAGATGTTTCAAAAAGTGGTGGGGACAATATCGACCCTTTCAAAAAGTGGTGGGGACATGTCCCACCCGTCCCACCCGCGAATTACGCCTATGCCCTCTACCGGTGAACCATTGAAATTTCGAACTTTGAAACGTTTCGAAACAGTGACGTAACGAAGCCTCGTTTACTAAAATCACATGACTTTAGCAGTTTGATACACGCTCCGAATCACTGATTCGAAACAAATGGATTCATGAAGCTTCGGAGCTTCATGAAGCAGTGTTTTGAAATCGGCCATTAGTTTATTTAATTACAAATAAATCGTAATGTAAGCGCATCATGGTTTCTGCTCTGATGAAGACTAATTTATTCACTTTATAACTGTAAAACTTTGTTTGCACATCACTGCCTGTAAATGTCATGTGTTTGGATGCTTTAGATGCAAAACTAATTGTAAGAAATGCTTCAGATTATAATGTTTTAGTTGACTAATGTTATGATTACTGACTTTATATATTTGAATGTAAGTTTTTTTCATCCCGGTGTTGCAATATATTCGGTTCCTGAAATATTCTGTTCCACTGGGTGGCGCTTACGCGAATATTCATGATATCCTCCTTTTGTGGGCGTGTCCTTGAGACAACGCGCAAGCGAATGGAACTGAAAATATTAGTAGACGCTTCTCAAATCGCATCGGTTTAATGGATTATTTCGAAAAGGTAATAAAATATTCAATGTTAGCCAACAGTTCACATGTTCAAAGCTATGTATAGTTTGTGTAATATGATAAATCGTCTGAGCTATTTTGCCTGATTGAGTACAGGCATTCAGATAAACAGAAGGATACAGCAGAGCAAACATAAGCGAATGACCTTGTTTTACACCGATGTGTTTTCTGTTTAGCGTTTTTATTCGCGAGGCTTTAAAAAGCTTTTGGATAGTTTGATAGTTTGCTTCCTTCGTTGTCATTACTTGGGTAAAGTTGGTTTCACACATTCGGACTTCTGATAAATTCAGACTTTCCAATAAATGTGCAATAAATTAATGCGACATGATATTGACAACCAACGATTGTCAACTTACAACATTTTTCACAGTCGATCAAAATAGGCAAGTGTTGATTTAATGGCATATTTACTTGTGAATGTCCACTGAATGTCCAATGTAGTGTGATTAACAAGGCTATTGAATACGGATGTCTGAATGTGCGAATATAAAACCAACTTTACCCAAGTGTTGTCATTCTGTGACTAGCTACTGCATAGTGTTGACAACTTGAAATAAACCTCTACAAATGTATCTGTGACCTAATAAAAAGTATATAAGCTATAGCCTGGTGTGAATATTCTGTGTCATCCTTAATTTCTTGATTATTTGGATATTTTCAGTGTTTATCACCACAGTAAGGCTACCCTTATCAACTCTAAACTACAAATATTTCCCGTTTTCTCATACTTTACTGTATATCATGACAAATTATCATTAAAGTCAAACAAGCAAATGCACACTTGATGTTATTTGTCACATATTTTTGTTGCAAAGCAACAACAAAATTTTTCGAAAAATCTGAGTTTTTCACTTTCAGCAAAAAAATTTTCCCCAGCAAATTTCTTAAAGTATTTGTACAAACAAAAAGATTGAACAACTGAGACATAAACTGAACAAATTTCACAGACGTTTGATGAACATCTGAAAGTCTGAAGTGGCACCAGCTTCTTTAGAGCATCTCATCCTCAGCACCAGATTTGCAGGTCTTGCTGTGAGATGTTACTCCAATCTTCCACCAAGGCATTTCAAATTCTCAAACATGTCTGGGGGGACTTATGGTTACATGTGGTTTGGCACTGGAAGGACAATCAGCTGTCTTTCTGTCTCCCTTTACCACTGTCTCAGGCATCTTACATTACAGACGTTGCAGTTTATTGCTCTGTTCACATCTGCAGTCCTCTTGTCTCCTGCAGCAGGAATAAGGCACGTTCACACAGGTGATCAGAGACACTGGGCTTCTTTATTCTGGTGTTTTTCAGAGACAGTAGAATGGTCTCTTTAGTGTCCTAAGTTAACTGACCTTGATTGACCTATAGGTGCATGTGCAATAACTGAAAAACATGACAGACATTGTTAAAACCCTTTCTAAAGATCTGTAAAGCTCATTTGGATTGTACAAAATTATCTTTAAAATATTATCCTGAAAATTGACTTTTCTTTTTTGGTGTTTTTTTTTTAAACAAATCATATAAATATTAATTACATTAAATGTTATAACAAGTACAGTAGTAATTGCTATGAATGTAACTCAAATTGAAAAGACATTCAAAACAATATGTGAAAAGAAGAAATGCTAAATGTGAGGTTCTGAGGTAAATATTAAAACAGGGCCTTGGCACTCGGGAACAGCCTTCATTATGTCTGGATCACACACTGTCAGAGCTATCCAAGACTTCAGCTCTCACATCCAATCTGAAACAGACAGTGACTTTACAAGATGATGAGTATGATGTGGAAACATCACAAAAGCAAAACAAAACCATATGACATTGGTGATAATAACAAGTATAACGTCATCTTGTAAAGTAGCTGTCTATTTTTCTGTGCATTTGTGCTGTATTACCTCACAGAAATAAATGTTATTATTATTATCAGAATTATTTTATTTGACTGCTTTTTAAATAGTTTTAAATCAGTTAGGTCTACATAAGGTTGTTTGAGTAGCCTATGTGTTATGTTTGTCACATTTCAGGGTTTTGTGCTGCAATATCCTGCCTTGCCAAACTTTAAATATAATAAAACTAAACTATAATTTCCTATCATAATTATAATATTTTGAACAAAAATAACATTATTTAAGTAGCTGCTGGCATGAAGACTGTCATCAAAACAAAGTTCCAAAGGTATATTCCAAAGGAATATTTTATTACCTTTTCGAAATAATCCATTAAACCGATTCGATTTGAGAAGCGTCTACTAATATTTTCAGTTCCATTCGCTTACGCGTTGTCTCAAGGACACGCCCACAAAATGAGGACAGTACCGTCGCAAGGGCTGTGCCAAGTGTGCGACCGCACAGGGCCTCGCGCCTCTAGAGGGCCTCGCACCTGGCCTGCATTTTATGTAGTTTGTCTATTTTTTATTACAGTTTTTCCACCAAACATCGATAATAAATAAAATTCCTCTGTCTCGCAATTATGTATGATCAAGGCCACATGAAAAAAAAAATCTGCAAATATTTATTATTAATTTTCGAATTTTGATATTACGTTCTACGTGCTCGCGCCACTATGAGCTGCTCACTCTGTGAGGAAAAAATGTCGAGTGCTGCACGAGAGCGCTACCGATTTCGTAAACACGAGTCGGGTGGCGAGAAAAGGAAACGAATTAAAAAGAAAGAAGAATTTCAGAAGTCACTGAGAGGATCGCTGGATAAATTTGTCAATGCCAATACTGGATTACAACGATTTTATTGCTGAGTTTGCAGCAAAAAAAGGCAAGGAAAGTTACTTTCACCTAATTCATTCAGACTGTAGCCTAGTTCATCTCATATGAATTATTGTTTATAGATAAATGTTTTCAACCATCATATTAATTATTGTTTTTAGTTAAATGTGTTCAACCAAATCTAAACATTCCAAGGTTTTTTTTTTTTCTGTATAAATGTCAACCAATTCAAAATGTGTTCAGCCTGCAGCTGCAGAAATTCTTGACATAAATCTATAGGCCTAATGTATATTCTTTGTCTCTATGTGTGTAAAAACTCATCTGAAAAATGTTTCTAAAATCGGAATGAAATAGGCTATAGCCTTTAGCCCTGAATTATTGAATTGTAATAAGCTGTCTGTCATTCATTGTCATTGTATGTCATTGTTCAACATGTCAAAATAAAGTGACAGCTGAACTGATGTAACGCCAAAGTTCAAAGTGTAGCCAATGATTTTGTCTGAGCTCTATGAATAAAAAATAAATAATAATAGGCTATAATTAATATTTTCTTATTTTGTTGTCTTAATTTATCGTTTTAGTGTAGAATGAATAAATCTGTTTCATTGTTAGAATGAAGTTTAGTCTGGTCTGCCTCAGCGGTCTAACAGCGCTCGCCACTGTCAATGAGTGAGATGGCCAATCAAATCCAAGAAGGCGGGTCTTACTGTCACAACGCAACGAGAGTTCGTGGAGAGATGCAAGTCTGTATTAGACAACTGTTTTACGGTAGAAATGTTCAGCGAGCAACTGTAATAGGCTATCTATTGACAGACTATGTAATATAGTGATGCAAACTACTCAAATTTCTATGAAATTTCGCCGTTTTGAATTGAAATTATGCCATCATGATTCATGTCAATAATAAATGAATGTGACAAGAAACGTTTGCGTTTTCACTATTGGCTGAATAAGAGTGAATGTTTGCACATTTTAAAATAAAATATTTTTAAATGGTTGATTACCTCATAACTACAATTAGACCTAGATCTTATTTTACCATTATTATTTAGCCTAGTTCCCTTAGATCGCTTTTAGATCTCTTATCTTATGAGCGTGCATCATACACATGCTGCATGTCAGTGAGCACAATAGCCTACCACACACGTCAAGATTGTATACAGAGTTTTACTCACTCCATTTTAAATTCTAATTGCAGCATCTGAAATAGGTCAAACCACTTTTTTTTACAGATGCGCGAGAGTTGGGTTCGTTACTATAGCAATACCCGCACACACGCACGCAAATCAATTGCAGAGAGGGCCTCCTAAGTCAACTTCGCACAGGGCCTCGCACCCCCCTTGCGACGGCCCTGAATGAGGATATCATGAATATTCGCGTAAGCGCCACCCAGTGGAACAGAATAGGCTTGTTTGAGATGCGCCTAGCCTCGCCTGAAGTTCAGCCGAGAGTAGGCGGTTGCAGTTAGGGGAGGAGTGAAAAAAGTGCAGGCAAGACGAACAGTTCTCTGTTCTCGTAGTGGATCAGAACCTACGAGATCAAAGGCGGATATCGCGGGATTCACACTCGTGCGCTGTGTTGCTGATAAACTGGATGTAATTTAAGTTCTGTTGCTTTTATATGAAAATAAACATAATGAACAATACACCCAAAGTACTTGTTATGTGTTTCCATTCGAAAGATGTATCAATCATTTTTACTTTAATTATAGACATGTTTTTATATATTTTTTTATAAATGACAACGTTCGCATAACCCATAGAGAGATCACTGTGTCAGAGAGTTTGGGAATATTCACACATTATTTTTACACATAAAAACATGATATTAGAGTTTTAAAATCAAACATTTTAAATCAGATCAATACATCGCGGTTGTTTAAACCAATAAGCTTTAAGCTGTGTCGTCAGCAAGTCGTTTCCCATCGTCCCAACTGCGCTCGACTGCAGAATCCGACACGTCCGCCTCGCACTCGCGAGAGGTTTTTGACACACGTCAGCATGACATCAGAGCAAGGCGGCCCACCCTCGGACACATTTCTAACCGGCATGCATCTCGCGGTGATCACCGGTGATCGGTTCTGCGCAGAATTTGCTCATCTCAAACAAGCCTAATATTTCAGGAACCCAATAGACCCCTTAAAAGTTTGTAAACATTGCAACGTTTCTTGGTGGGCGGGGCTTAGCTGGAGGCAAAAAGAGACGCTGGACTCAATGTTGACAAGCGTAAGCTAGCATGTTTTAGGAGGGATTTATTAAACATAGATGCAGAAGAAAGTACAGAACTGTCCGAATATGTACAGTCACTGACTCTGTGGGACCGCGACAGTTATTTTTGTAAATTAACTTAAGTTTTGGATATTTCCTAGACAACATATGAATTACTTTCGGGTGGTTCGGGGCATTTTGTCAAGGTTTATTGTCTAATGTAACCTAACGCTGGGCTAACTATGATTATGGCTAGCAATGTGGATTATTTTAAGAGACCATTCAAAGGATGGCACACACATCTATCGCTGTATGTTTGTTTAACATTTGAGCTAGCTAGTGTGCTGAAAGTTGGCAACATTTCACCTATAAAACAGAAACTTGCTGATTTGTACTAGATAAAACCAACACACCATTACATATGCATCGATTATTTGACCTGATATGAAGTGTGCACTGCAAACACGAGTATTATTTATGATCGTCTCCGTCCAGTCTGTACGCCGTATTGCTTTCAACCACAATTATCTTTTTGATTTCTGTGAAGGAATGTCTGCCGGGATCTGGTAAAACTTTAGTTTTGAACCAAAAGTCCTGTTCCTTCTGTTCTGGCAGCCAAAAACACAAGACGACATTTTAAAGTCAAGCGCGCCCGCTATTAGTTCTTATTTATGTTTTGCCTCCAGCTAGAGCGGTGACGTCACAGTGACGTAGGCGATTAAGGGGTCTATTGTAACACCGGCCCGCGATAGACGACGTCATCACGGATGACGTCATTACGTCGGAGCGTAAAAGAACTGGTGTACCGGTTTTTTCAATCGAACTGTCCGAAAGAACTGGTTCGCGGAAAAGAACCGAACTTCCTATCAATCAATTCGATTTCTAGGGCAGAGCAAATCCGAGCAAACAGGAAGCGGAGTGAGAATACGTGGTGTTATTGCCAATTGTGTGTGCATGTGACATCTTATCAGGCCATCAAGCTGTTCAATAAACTGTTTAAAACATAGGGGAGAGTGGGGTAATGTGAGACATCGGGTAATGTGAGACACCCCCTGTATCTCGACAAAGGAACACATTTGTGGTTATGTGACAATTATGTTTTCAAGCCCCTCACATTTCCCCTTGGCCATGAAGGAGAGGACCTCATGGTGCTGTGCTAAGCATGTTTTTTTCACAAAAATATATTTTTTGCATATAAAAGTAAATTTTCTTGCGGTCAACTTAATCAACTGTTGTGCCAAAGCAAACTGATTCAGGTAGAAAAACTTATATCATACATGTTGATGAACTATCAACATATAAAACCATGTGATGATGCAAGCTGAAGAGTAGCCTGAATTGCTAAGAGTGATCATTTTTTTCTAAAATGTAGTGGTGAGGTAAAGTGAGACAAATGCTTTGGGGTAAAGTGAGACATAAGGCACAAGTTAAATTTAGTCTTAAACATATTTTAATGTAATATTACATTACATATGTTTTATTTTTAATGTCATAAACATTGTAGAAAAGCCATCATGCCTAGGCAAAACACCAGGAAGACAACCTCTGGGGCAAAACACCCCTCGAGGAGAATGATGTGGCACATGTTCCTAAAAGTGATGTGGTAAAGAAGCTGCCTCAACCTAAAAGGCCTGGAGAGATGGAGAGAGCATCTCCTCATCTTTCCCTGTAACCTTCAGGGCTGGAATGTAGAGTAGGCCTAGTTGTAGAGTATAACAGTAGGCTGATGTTCTAATACAGGTGGGTCTAGTCCTGTGTTCTGAGTCCCAGGCTGTTCTAGCTGGTTCTGATTGTGCTTTGCTCTGACCTCCAGACACTAGCTGGCTCTAAGGGTGCTTTCACACTTGTAGTTCGGTTCGTTTGGTTTATTTGGTCCGGACCAAAGAAGAAAAAAAAACATTTAGTCCCGGTCCAATTAGCGTTCAGATTGGCAATTTTATCACCAAACCAAAAGATACCGAACCTTGAGTTCATTACGTTCAATACATTCACAACGTGATTGGTCAGATTTTATGATGTATTGCCTATTTTGAATTGGAACTTAAAGGTACAATCTGTAAGATATTCGCAGTAAAATATCCAAAAACCACTAGGCTAGTGTTATATATTTTGTCCAGCTGATGACTAACAATATCTCTAATGTTTTCAACTCCTTGTAAATCATGAGAAAATTCCCATTCTAAACAGTGACACGGGGCAGTGCAGTCGCCTGTCAATGACGTTGGTTACCCTTTGTTACCGCCTTTACTGACGTAGAAACCACATGACAACAGTGTCGTGGACAAATGCGGAAGTAGTGTTTAGCGTCCAGCAAACCACTAGCTTGCTTCAAGCTGTTCCTTATTTACTTCTTGCACGTTTTATGGTGGATTGTGTTACTTATTTATGGAACATAATTACTGTTTACCGTCTGCCGCTGGTTCTGTCGACAAGGACAGCTCCCGTAAACTTCATACTCATGACTGGAAAAGCGGAAGCGGCGCCGGTGACTGTGTTATAATAAAAGTCCCGCTGCTCGTGAGGCGTGTGTTGATCAATCGCTCCAGCTCCTCGTTCAGCTCCACAACACTCGCTCCTGCTCTGCTTCATACTACAGTAACGTTAATAATCGCATCCATGAACATGAGTTCTTCCCGACTCCAATCCCTATTCTTTTGCACCGTCCGTTGAGATGGAGACCACATGTCCCAAGTTTCTGCTCTAAAACTTGGAGCCATCAAACTACGCCTTTGTTTTGAATAGGCTTCTAGCGACCTCTAGCGGAAAAAAATATTACAGATTGTACCTTTAACAAACATCCAAAACAATGCTGTGTGCTGAGGTAAATGCGCTTTTTGTGTGTGCGTAGCCTGCATGTGATGGTATTTTGACCAGCTGGGAACTCATGAAGAGCTCATAAAATGTGTAAAGTAGTCAAAATAGCGGCGGGAATCCATCCGTTACACACACAAACGAGACGCGCATCTGATGCCTGTGATGGGCAAACTTGCGACTATGACAAGAAAAACCAACATGTGTGAGGATTCTATCCTTTTTAGAGTTTCTTTTTAGGCAGCGTTCACATATGTTCAAATGAACCGCGCTAACTGAGCAATTGTACCAGGGTTTGTTTTAATCGAACCAAACATGACAAGTGTGAACGCACCCTAAGGGTCCTGTGTTCTGACCCCCAGACTGTGTTCTAATCTAACTGGTTCTATCTGTCATTTGAATGTTAATTAAAATATTTTGAATTATATTATGTTGTATTTGATTTTGTTCAAAGTTACTTTCAAGTGTTTAGGAAAAAAAGTGCTTAATTGACCAATCCCCATGATTTTGTTACTAGTCCGACATTAGTTCTGGAATGTGTGGTTGTCAGACTAGCTGTCAGGATTCAAACGGTTACAACAAGTGTTGTTATGGTAGTTTCACAGTGGAAAAAGTAAGTGGATCAGTTTACCCCCAGCTGGTTCACTTTACCCCCTTGATTTTTGTGGTCTGTCTCAGTTTACCCCTAAACTGGGGTAAAGTGAGACACAAGATGACTTTTTTAAAAACAATCATATTTTCATGGATCTTCATCCTGAATACATTCTGATCATTTCCATGGCTAGGAAACATCCTGAATTAATGGGAAAGGTATACATTTTACTGATATATCATTTTAGCTCGCTTAGAGGGGAGCAAATGTAAAAAATGTCCCACTTTACCCCACTCTCCCCTACAGTCCCCGATCAGTGCTGAGATTCTAAATGGCATTAACAAAGATGTAATGAATCTTGACAAACTGAGGACGGAATCGAAACTGTCTCGTGTCTCTCTCTCTCATCTGCTCGTGCTGGGATCAGCAGTGGCGCGGGCGACACAACGAGCCTCTTTACAAACAAACCAAAGAAGCTCTTTAATGCTTTTGTGCTCGCTTGAATGAGATTTGCCATGTATTTTGAGCACAAGCTTCATTAGAGACGCAAGCCGTCTCTGTTTTCTTCAAAACCTCATCCAATATTTAAATGTACACTTCTAATGCATTCTTGTGTTCGAATCTTGTCGGTTCGCTGGAGTGTTTTTATTTAAAAAGAGGCTGTCAGCTCACGGCTGCTTTAAAAGGCTCGACTCGGCTCGCCTCGTTTATGTGTGTGTGTTGTATCATGCCATCAAGCTGTTCAATAAACTGTTTAAAACACACAGTCACCCGATCAATACTGAGATTCTACATGTTTTCACTTAAAAAGGCTAAAAAGAAGCTGCTTGAAGGGATGTCGGTACACGATCCGTTCTACGCATGCGTAGTAGACTCTTTAGAAAACTCACATGCGCAAATGATAATTCTGTTTTGCGACGACCTGGGCTGCGTTCCACTCCAGTTTTAGACACGCACTCGCAAACTTCCCTACACACTTCCCCTCAGGGGAATCCCTGCCGCCATTTTGAAGTGCGTTCCACTTCGAGGGAAGTTTACATGAAGACCCTGCTCCCTCGATTTTAACGAGGGAGGGTCTACTTCAAGTACACTTTACATGAACGCACTTCAAAATGGCGGCAGACCCTGAGGGGAAGTGTGTAGGGAAGTTTCAAATGGCTCCTGTAGCTCAGTGGTTAGAGATGGCACTAACAATGCCAAGGTATGGGTTCGACCAGGGATTGCACATACTCAGACACAAATGTATAGTATAAGCAATGAGTCTTTGGATAAAACGTCTGCCAAATGCATAAATGTAAATGTAAATGTACACTTCAGGCAGCTCCATAACCCACAATGCAACACGATTATGATGTCACCGCATATCGCGTTTAATTTACCCTACCACAAACAATTCTATGATATCTTAATAATTTTTTTAAACATTTAAAACACACATATATACATATAGAATGCTGTATTAAACAAATTTGTAAGAGGAAAAAATAAATAATAAATCAGCGGATTCCATTCAAGGGCTTAGGATTCCAGTTCAGCCCATTGCAAAGGTTCCGCCAAGGGCTTGCAAGTAAGCAATGACGTACATCCGAGTCAACGAGACCGAGGGAAGTTAGCGAGGGAAGGGCATTTAAAAAGCTGGAACCAGCCCTGCACGATGCTGTGTGTGTGAGTGTGAGAAAGTGTCGCTGAGTGACGCTGTTTGGTCACTGAAATAAACGAATCGATTCCGGTACGTTTTGGAGTTGACTCGTCGCGACGGAGCACTCTAGGGTGCAACTTATTTTGTTTTTGATATGATACCAATACTTTCAAGGCCAAAAGCAATGACGATATGATACTCTACTGAATTTAAGTTATTAAATTATTAATAATTTAATCTTAAATTATTGAATTACTATGAGTAAAATGGGTAAAGTACCCACAACATTATATTTGAAAGGTATTTTAGCATTCAATACGCCTTAATTGCTATTTATTAGATTATATTTTTGTTTACACAGGTTAAAATGTTTATTTGTAGTTAGCCAGAAAACTACAAATATAGGCTTAGCTGAACTATGGACTGTAGTAATGGCATTTAAACTGCCAACCTGTTGTACCCATAAAATACAAACTTTTTATTCTGACAGTGTGTTACAGAACAGAACATCAATAGCTTTTAATGTTAAATTTAAATAAATGTAATTGCAAAAACTATGTGCACTATTTAATTTTGTTTGTTGTGAAATAATCAAACATATTATGTTGTTCGTTCTGTTGCATTGTGTGTCCCAAAAGCATCAAGTTTCTAACAATATTAAATGTGATTTGATGTAGTGTCGGCAGTGTCGCTTTCTGTGATTGAGTGACTTGCGCATTTGTGTGTCAGATGAGCAGGAAAATGTTCTACAACACATTTATTTCACATAGGTTATTTGTCCAATTCAAATAAACGAATCTGATTCGTCGGTACGTTTTGTTTATTTGAGTTGACTCGAATCGCGACGATATATCGATACTTCATATGGCAGACTGACCAGACTGATATATCTTGTAGAATATATATCAGTCTGGCCTTGCCAGGCAACATTTGCTCCCCTCTAAAATGTGAGCTAAAATGATATATCAGTAAAATGTACACATTTCCCATTAATTCAGGATGTTTCCTAGCCATGGAAATGATCAGAATGTATTCAGGATGAAGGTCAGTGAAAATATGATTGTTTTTTAAAAAGAAATCAAGGGGGTAAACTGATCCACTTACTTTTTCCACTCTGAAACTACCATAACAACACATGTTGTAACAGTTAGAATCCTGACAGCTAGCTTGACAACCACACATTCCAGAACTAATGTCGGTCTATTAACAGAATCATGGGGATTGGTCAATTAAGCAATTTTTTTTTTCTAAACACTTGAAAGTAACTCTGAACAAAATCAAATACAACATAATATAATTCAAAATATTTTAATTAACATTCAAATGACAGATAGAACCAGTTAGATTAGAACACAGTCTGGGGGTCAGAACACAGGACCCTTAGGGTGCGTTCACACTTGTCATGTTTGGTTCGATTAAAACGAACCCTGGTGCGATTGCTCAGTTAGTGCAGTTCATTTGAACATATGTGAACGCTGCCCTAAAAAGAGACCAAAAAAAGGTCAGAATCCTCACGCATGTTGGTTTTTCTTGTCATAGTCGCAAGTTTGCCCATCACAGGCATCAGTTTGTGTGTGTGACGGATGGATTCCTGCTGCTGTTTTGACTACTTTACACATTTTATAAGCTCCTCACGAGTTCCCAGCTGGCCAAAATACCATCACACGCAGGCTACGTGCTGCTACGCACACACAACAGTCGCATTTACCTCAGTACAAAATCTGACCAATCACATTGTGAATGTATCCTTATGCCTCAAGGTTCGGTATCTTTTGGTTTGGTGATAAAATTGCCAATCTGAACGCTAATTGGACCAGGACTAAATGTTTTTTTTTTTCTTCTTTGGTCTGGACCAAATTAACCAAACGAACTGAACTACAAGTGTGAACGCACCCTTAGAGCCAGCTAGTGTTTGGAGGTCAGAGCAAAGCACAATCCGAACCAGCTAGATCAGCCTGGGACTCACAACACAGGACTAGACCCACTTGTATTAGAACAAAATCAAATACAATATAATATAATTATATAATAATTTTAACATAATAAAATTATAATATAATTTTGAATCTCAGCCTACTGTCATACTCTACAACTAGGCCTACTCTACATTCCAGCCCTGAAGGTTACAGGGAAAGATGAGGAGTTGCTCTCTCCATCTCTCCAGGCCCTTTAGGTTGAGGCAGCTTCTTCACCACATCACTTTTAGGAACATGTGCCACATCATTCTCTTCGAGGGGTGTTTTGCCCCAGGTTGTCTTCCTGGTGTTTTGCCTTGGCATGATGGCTTTTCTACAATGTTTATGACATTAAAAATAAAACACATGTAAGGTAATATTACATTAAAATATGTTTAAGACTAAATTTAACTTGTGCCTCATGTCTCACTTTACCCCAAAGCATTTGTCTCACTTTTCCCCACCACTACATTTTAGAAAAAAACAATCTCTCTTAACAATTCAGGCTAATCTTCAGCTAGCATCATCACATGGTTTTATATGTTGGTAGTTCATCAACATATATGATATAAGTTTTTATACCTGAATCAGTTTGCTTTGGCAGTTTGCTTTTGCTTTTACATTATAAACGATGCTCAGATTGCATCCTTTCTTAAAGAACGATGATGGAGAGCAAATCATTCCGAAGATATGTAATGCAAACAATGGATAGGCCTAATATATAAAGATTTCATGGATTTAACGCTTTCATGAACAAAAAGTAGGTTTTTGAATGTTTTGAAATGGACATTTTACCCAAGTGCAACGGATTGGATTCATCTCGCGATCTCTATTTCATTAAAGGTATGAAGTCCCATTTGATTTTTTTGTGTTATTTGCACACCCCACACAAATGAATTAGCCTACTGGTGTTAGAGCATCTATAACATTTATCTTAAAAAACACCGTAGATTGACAGTAAACCTTTAGTACTTTCTAATGATATTGTTATCTTTATTAATATTTTAGATAGTATCTAAGATAGATATGCTAGGCGGGCGTGGCTCCAACTACGTCCCGCCTCTTTGCCCATTTTCAGTTATCCGTGAGTGAAGTGCGGTGACGCGCAGCTAAGATGGCAGCGGCCTCATTTTCGCTTCAAAACTGCTGTTCAGGGGTGCGTTTCCCGAAAGCATATCGTTGGTGAACCATGGTCGTAAGTCCCATTGAACTCTATTGGTAACGACGGAACTTGCGACCATAGTTCGCTTTGGGAAACGCACCCCAGAACTCTATGGGTGACGTCACGGATACTACGTCCATATTTTTTTTTACAGTCTATGATATTTTACTGCAAAAATTTTACATATTGCAGCTTTAAGCTTCGTCTGTGAAACCAGGGGAAAGAGTCTAAAACAATTCGTTCGAAGATTCAGTCTAAGCCCCGCCTTTCCGAGCTACTCTAATTGGTCAGATGACGCAGTCTGTGTGATTACCATAACTGAATTTCAGCTCAGGTGGCTTCCTAAATCCTCAGCGATCGTACACACTGTAAAGACAGTAAGGTGTCAGTTTTACCATATTAATTCAAGCACGAGTCCGGTGATGAACCATTGGAAGAACCGGAATGTCCATCCAAAAACGACTTGTGCAGACCATTTCAGTGGTAAGTTTTTACTCATTGTCGTACATATGAGATGTTGCAGCTGTATGTCCATCAACAAGCTGATGTGTATATTTCTAATTTATTGTGCATATGTGGGAACTTGTATTATTAACTGTATCAAAAATGTGCATATGTTAGCCTACTAGCACGTGAATGACTGATGTAACATTATAGTTTGTAAACGAAAACCTTGCTCCATCCATTATCGTTACTCAAAGTAGTAAGAACAACAGACAATCTGCATTAATTGACACAGTTTTGGGTAACAGTGGAACCACAGCTGATTAGCAGAACTAATGTGTGTTAGATGGTTAGCCGAAGACCTACACAATATAAACACAAATCTATGTAGCCTATATCTAGAAGTTTTTTTTTTTTTTTTTGCGGGCAGCCACTGAAGACCATAGACTGGCATTTTGCAAATTTGTTACATTGTTACGTATGAATACGAAGACTCGTTTAAACACACTGCATGAAATGTAATATCTGAAAAAGAAAAAATGCTCTGTATTGGTTGTTTTATTAATCATTAGCTGGGTCCATCCTCAAGAGGGAGCTGAAGCTTAAAAAATAAAATCATTGTTTTATAGCATAAAGACAAATATTACTATAATAATTAATAGGGGTCTGTGAAAACATTTTTATATATATATATATATATATATATATATGTTATTTGCCCTTTTGTTTTTTTATTTGAGAAATCTATAGGCTGATCAATTATTTCCTTTTAAATAACATCAAGTAATTTACATAAGTTGTGTGTGTATATACATAAGATTTTTTATTATATATTAGATTTTATATTATTATATATTAGAGAATATTTTATAATATTATGTTAATATTATTATATATAAACAACTCTCCAAATAGTTGAAAAGCAGTAGCTGTATACTGTATAAAAGCATATTGTTCAACACTAGTGTAGTCAAAGCTGGAGTAGGTTTGCTTGGATTTATTGTTGACTAGATGACCTAAATAAAAACTTTGTGCCTGCAGATATGTGAATTCTCAACTATAAGTGTGCTCATTTGTATAATGACATAGTATTATCAAGTTATGAAAAAAAGATATAGCTGTAGATTCAAGCTTAAATTTATAGTCTCATTTAGTCATCTGTTTTTAACAAAGGTTATAGTTTTGTTCCACATAGTCACATGTTTAATATGTGGTTGCCTCAAACACCCACTCATGCACACTTGCAGTGCAGAAGAGGTCTGAATATGCAATGGTCTTCTGCATTCTCATTTTTCCGATGAATTAACACTGTGGTCGTGAAACACTTCAGAGACAGTCATACCTCATGTTTTAAGAATTGCGCTTGCACTTTCACTCACATGTGCACACAGGATGTATGTCCGTCCTGCTGTGACCTGTTTCTCTGTGATTACTATATATGGTGCTGATGTGGTTGGTGGTCGTTTCTGATGGCCATCTTTAGAAAAACAAGAAAACCACAAACTGTTTTCACACAATACAGCACTTCATCAAAACAAAACAAACAAACAAACAAACAAACAAACAAACAAAAAAACTCAAATTTTGTGTTCAACAATAGTTCACATTTGTGCATTTTGTATGCATTGTGTGGAGTCTTAGATTTATTCCAAGGGAAGAGACATTTGAGATCAAAAATATAACCTGGACGGACGGACAGACGGACAGACAGACAGATATGGGATATTCACTGTCGGTTTAAATTTTTGAAGTAAAAAAATTGTACCCAAAATTTTAGAATCAACTGATTCCAGTTCTGTTTTCTTGGAAAAAAAATTGCCACCAGTAAATATTGCCCATACATGAACACATGCCTAGTTAAATTAACTTTTTTTTTTTTTTTTTTTTAAGTAATTTGTTGGGACTTAAAAAGGTAGGCATAATTGGGAACATTCTGTGAGATTTACCACTGACTTGCAATATGTAACATACTTTCACATTTGTCTTGTGTATATTTCAATGTAAATTTAGACTCTGGGCTGGCAAGTCTAAGATATGATAGTGACACCTTTACAAACTGATCTGTCTCCCTTTACATTTGACTGCAGCCATGAGTAGATCAATTTAGCTCAACAAAACCATATTATTTGTCATACCATGACTGTCTTGTAGAGACTATGCAGAGAATATAGTGACAAAGGCATCGATCATCACCTCATATATTTAGAAACACTTTTGCTTCAATTTGGGTGTGGGGTGAGAGACACCAGGTTGATTTCAACCAATCTTATTCAAGTCTTGGTTTGAAAGTGACCAATCACATCACATGCAAGTCTTCTAAAAAGCATTTTCACTCATCCATTGCTTCAAACATGATCATTTGGGCCATTTTGATCTTTTGGGCTCGTAAGTAGCTTTTTTTCTTCTTTCCAATATTTTTAAATATATATGTATTTATTGGTCAGTTCCATATATGCATATATTTAGTGTTTAAATGAAATCTCACTGTTCTGTTTTAGCTGGAGTCCGACCTAATCACAATGGTGAAAATGTCTTGTTACAAATATTCCAGCTGGGAGATGATGTTACAATCAAATGCTTCTCGATAAAAAGTTTTGGCAACACAATGGTTTGGTATAAACAGAGCATTGGGCAGATCCCTCGGCCTATCGCAATATCGTACAGTTATTTGAAAAATATTGAATTTGAGGATAAATTTAAAAATGGGAGATTCAGTATTTCAGCAAGTGAAGGATCTTTTCACCTGAACATCACAGCTATGACCAAAGAGGACATCGGAATGTACTATTGCGGGACGGTGTTCTTGAATCAAATAAAATTTATCTCTGGAGCATATCTGATGCTAAAAGGTAAAATATATCCTGTCCTGTATAATGCTGTTGTTTTATAGATTTTGTGTCGGAGTAAACTATTTTAACAATTCTTGTTTAAAACCAAAAGAGTCTCAACATATTTATTTGCTGTTTCAAAGGAAGTGAATCTAAAGACTTCAACATGGCATGTGGGGAGAGACCAGTTGTGAATGGAACCACTTTTAAAAATAATGGTAATTCTTAATTTAATTACTATGACCTATAGTTAACTACCTGCTTACTTGGTTACTCACAACAGTGGCCCCAAGAAGTATTTTGTATCCTTAAGTCACACTTAAAATTGGATGAATTTCATTGCATTAGACAACAAAATATCAAACCAAGTGATTTCTGCAAACAAGAACTAACTGCACTTCTTTGGGTTATTTTCCAGTTACTTTTCACCAACGGATCACAAGTTGGTTTTTAGTAAATGTATGAAGTCAGTTCTCCTCAAGTTCAAAGTTAGGCATCTGTTTTATCATTCATAATGTAAATGTTTTTGTGAAATGTTTTGCTTGAAAAGTGTGCTTGCAGTATCTTTCTTTAAAATTAATCCCACTTGGTAAAATTAATTCCATTTTTTATCTAAAGCAATTTTTGGGCCACTGTATACAGTTTTAAGTCATGGAAAAGTATCTCTAAGTAATGTATATTCACAGTATTTAATAAATTACTTTACTATGAGCAGAATGTTGTGCTTTATTAAATCATTTTTTGGTTCTTTTTCTCTATTTCAGACAACAATAATCAAAAAGCATGGGATCCTGTGTTACTTTGCTTGATATCCTCCAATGTTGTTTTTGTGATAGTAATTATCACACTCCTTGTTGATCACTGCAAACGCTGGGGGAAAAGGCATAGAGGTAAAATTACACCCACTCTTTCCATTAGTTAAGCAGAGTTTAACTGATCCAGAAAAAGTATTATACAGTGTAATATACAAATATGTTGTGCAAACTCTTTAAGTATTCAATCACAAATGTGTATGGCAAAGTTTAACTATAAATGTCTGTACATTTTGAAGGATCTACAAATCTAACATCTCCATCATGTGAGGTAAATTTCTTTCTTTAAAAAAAAATACAAAATCAATTGTCTTCTGTACTATAATATATACTACTAATACTTTAAATATTACACATGTTGATTTGGTTCTCAAGCAAAAAAAAAAAAAAAAGCTGTTCATTTTTATTTATTTATTTATTTATTATTATTTTTTTTAACACAGATTAGAGATTCAGATGTGAATTATGCAGCTGTGAGTTTTGCCTCTGCCCCTCCAGCCAGAAGATCAAACAACAGACATGTGGCTGAATACAGTCAAGTGAACTACAAGCCGACAGATCATATGATTTAACAGAATATCTCCACAAAATTATTTGCCTTTCTGTAAACATTTATTATTGTATTGAGATTGATATTTCAAAAGCATCAATTACTGTAAATATATATACAGAGTTTATCTTCTATTCACAAAAAAAAAAAAAACACTGTTATTGATCAAAGAAATGAAAGATAATAAAAACAAGAATCTGTTTGTATGAAAATGACATGCATCAAAATGTCTTAGAAGCTTAAAGATGAATCTCTATCCTGTTGAGTCTTGTCATGTTCCTCATAGCTGGAAACACTTGCATAGTCTGATGAATAATGCCTTTGATACCAGTCGTGCACTTTAGCCAAAGACATCTGTATGTCCTCGTCATCGTCACATGAGGACATGTCTGCTATAAGGAAATAAAACAAAGTTTTGGTTTTCTGACAATCTTGACAGTTTTTCAAAAGAAACATAAGTATGTGACTTGAAAGTTGAATTTGCAATTTGTTTGTTGGCAGCACAGTACTTTAGCTATCAGCCACTTATGCCTATGAAATTAAACCTTTTGAATTTTTTGAAAAATTAGTGAATCATATTTTCCTGTAACCTACCATTGGCATCCAGGCATTTTTGTTGAAACTGGATTCGAGAGCTGTTTCTTGCTTCCTTACGAATCCATTCCCTCTCAATTGCATCTTTTAGCTGGTGTTTGTTGATAAATAATTCTGTGTTTACTTCTCCACTTACTGTAAGCAAAAGCATAATGAGGCCACAGACCAAAATAAAGTTATTGCAAAAAAAAAATTACATAAATTTTACAAAAAAATTAAACATACAATCAAGAGATAACTGCATGCTCCTTCCTCTTCTGACAACTCTTTGTGGGGTCACTGTTTTCAACATCTCTATAGTGTCACTCCTGTCCCATTCTTCATTAAGTAATTTTTTTACATCCTTAACTGGAAGCCACTCCGATAGGACTTCTCCTTCTTGAGACTTCTTTTTCTTTTCCTGATGTTCATCATTGCTTTTCAGCAGAGCATTTTCCATTATCATTTCCTCAATCTTCTCCAGTAACTGATTTACTTGGGTGCGATCCTTTCTCATGCTCTCAAACACATGATATCTGTTCCCACACATCTCAACGAGTCTCACAAGGGCATCCCCTTCACTTTCAATGTGGTACTCAATTGGTTTGTTCCCCAATGATCCTCCAAATGTGAAGAGCACCAAGGTTTGCCTCCAGACCTTTTCTCCAAGTGGTCTCATGTTTTCTAACATGACTTCCAAGTGCTCTTCTAAAAACGTTGTGTCTGCCGGAATAACCAAGAGGAAGGCATGGGGGGAATAATCCATTGCCTTCAAGATCTCAGTTTTCACTGAATCTGCGTTCAGTTGTTGCGGAAGGAATTTCCACCAGCTTGGTGTGTCCACCACGGTGATCTGTCGTCCATTCACTTCTCCACATGTTCGGACACACTTCGAAGTCTTGTCAAATGAAATGTCAGTGCCCAAGATGACACTGCCAGCTAATGTCTTGCCTGACAGGACCCAGCCTAGCAGCACAATATTCAGAGGTGTAGCATCATGCCCTGCATCTGTTGATTTTTTTTTTTGTAACATATAAAAAATATATAAAATTAATAAATATTTATAATTATAAACAAAATATTATTTTATAATATTGTAATTAAATATTTTAGTTGTATTTATACATTTATTATAAATAAAATATTAAGATATAATTTTATTTTATAACATAAACTGATAATATATTCAGTAACTTCACTTGTCTCAATTAGAAATTTTAGTATATTTTCACGGTCATTAGTTAACATAAGTTAACTACTTTAACATGAACTAATAATGAACTGCATTTCTACAGCATTTATTAATTTTTGTTAATATTAATAATTTCAACATTTACTAATACATTATTTAAATCAAGAGTTGTATTTGTTAACATAATGTTAATGCACTGTGAAGTAACATGAACACATTATGAATGGCTGTATTTTTATTAACATTAACAAAGATTAACAAATACATTAACAAATGTATTGCTCATGGTTAGTTCATAAATTAACCTTATTGTAAAGTGTTACCACAAATTAGATAAGATGCTTGAACACACATGTAAGATCCAGACAGGTGAAACAGAATATTTTTGTAAGTTGGATTCATAAAGACTTCATTTGTTTCTGAAAGAATGATTCAGTAATAGACACATTTTTAACAGTAATTTGTTGTCACCTAGTGGCGAAACTCTGAACTTATTGTAATCGCTGTCCTGTGATTTATCAACAAAATCGCTTAGAAACTTAAAGGTCCCGTTCTTTGTGATCCCATGTTTCAAACTTTAGTTAGTGTGTAATGTTGTTGTTAGAGTATAAATAAAATCTGTAAAATTTTAAAGCTCAAAGTTCAATGCCAAGCGAGATATTTTATTTAACAGAAGTCGCCTACATCGAACGGCCAGTTTGGACTACATCCCTCTACTTCCTTCTTTAATGACATCACTAAAACAGTTTTTTGACTAACCTCCGCCCACAGGAATACACAAGAGTTGCGTTTGTAGAGTGTGTTTGTCGCCATGTCATCGAAACGCTGTTATTTTCATCCCGCAGTCCAATCACCAGGTCTGATTCCGGCTCAAATTGATAGGGTAAAATTAAAGACATGTTTACAATAACACTGAGCGCGTGCATCTCCACGTTATGGTAAGAGGCGTGACCTTTCCGGGCAAGGTTTGCTAAGCTGCTGTCGAATCACAACACAGGAACCGCTGGCACAATCAGAACTCGTTACGTATTTCTGAAGGAGGGACTTCATAGAACAAGGAAGTCATCAGCCCGTTTTTATGACAGTGGAAACAGCGGTATACAGATAAGTAAATTATGTGAAAAATACTGTGTTTTTTTTACACGCGAAACATGAACACATGTTATATTGCACACTATAAACACAATCAAAGCTTCAAAAAAACACGAAAAACGGGACCTTTAAAGTCATAATATGTATTTCTGTTTTGAAGTATAACCACAACTTCACTATTGGAGACGCAGAGACTGGTAGGACAAATTCTTTTCAAATCGTTATTTTGATGCATTTAAATAAATCTTACCGTTCCCTTTTCATCTGTATCTGTTTTATAACGAGCAGAATCTGTAAGTAACTTAACAAACGATAGACAGATAACCAACGAATAACCTATTACGTTGCAGTTTGGAAATGTTGAACACAATTGAATAAATTCAAGGTGCACATTTTTATTATGCAAAGCTCTGTCTTTTACAAATGAGTCTCTTTTGATCTTTACTAAATTAAGATGCTTGTGACTCAAACCAGCAACAGTTAAAAGAACAAAGGATCATCTAAATCATATTGTACTTTGCTGTTTGATGATCATTCAATATCAAACAATGACAGTACAAACAGTAGTGTCATTTATAGTATCAAACCATTGTGTCAGAGGTGAATATATGCAGGTTTAACCCTCTGGAGTCTGAGGCTGATTTGGGGCCTGGAGAAGTTTTGACATGCCCTGACATTTGTGCTTTTTTCAGTTGTTCATAAACATATTAATGACACAAGTGTCATTACACTGTATTCAGCACAAACTAGGCTACCATAATATGTGAGGAACATGTGTGTACATGTTTGTGTTTTTGAAGGAATAACGTTTATGCGTGGTTACTGAAAAAACAAAAAACTTAAGTCACTGATATAAGGCCAATAAAAGTATATTAAATCTGTGTTCACAAGACTTTTGGGTATTGAAGGTTGTAGACTAGAGTTTTTGCTTCAAAATTATGTAAAAATTATGCTGACTACTCTTTCATTTATAACAATATACTGATTTAGTTTTTGTAAGACACTTTTTGCCAAGAAACACGGTATGCGAGGAGGCGTGAATCTCCATGAATAATGGCTCATTCTCACCTGTGAAGACAAAAGAATTGAATAGTAATGACCTGAAAAGACTTGCATATTAATGAGGCATTTCAGTCAGGTAGGCTGTGAAAAAAAACTTCTGTGATGTCTCAAGCTCATCATGGTATATGAAACATACAGAAAAATTTTATTACAATATAAAATAATGGTTTTATATTATACTTTAAAATATAATGTATTTCTGTGATGCAAAGAGTCTGAATATAGGCTTTTAGTTTAAAAGCATGCACATTTGGAGAAATATAGGATTCTCATATGTTTATGTCAATTTTCTATACAGAGGAGTTATTTTTTATTTAATATTCATTGTTATCTCTATGAGCGCTGGTGTGTGCAATTCATACTGCAGCCGGAGGGCGCTCTGTGCATTTTAGTCCACAAATTCACCTAAGAAGAAGACGATATTCCATGAATGGTGTTTACCAATTCATACTACAGCCGGAGGGCGCTAAAGAAACAAAAACTCACTTAAAACTTATCAATAGAAGAAAACAAACAGGAATTTACTGAATGTCTTCCAGAGATCGCTAACCATGGCTTTTTCATCCAGATAAACAATTTTCAAGGCAATAAATACACGATTGAGATGATGAATGCATGTGTTGTCTCTGAATTTGCCTGTGAATAGCGCTGGCTCCGTGGGTGTGGCCGCATTAGTGGGTAATGAGCTGAATCACGGACTCTGACATGGCTCTCTTTTCATACAGATTACATAAACACAGAATGTTTGTTTTCGATTTGACTTGCACGATTTAAAACCTGACATTTCAACGTTTTGTTAGACATAAGTATGAATTTTTTGTGATTAGTATTCACTAAGTTACACTTCATTTTCTGAGAACTATCAGATTGGACTTCGTTCAGAGGGAGATGAGAGATCACGCATCATGTTAGTTTTCTTTATTTTACAAAAAGCACAACATTTTGTTTTTACTCTGAGTGTATACAAATAAAAGGAGATATTCTATAGTTTCAATTGATGTATTACTTATGTCTCTATGACAAAAAATGACAGAGTATTTTAAGTCTGTTTTGCTGCAATGTGAAAAAAAACCTGCAAAACGCGCCGGCGCGTTTTTAGACCTCAGAGTGTTAAAGGATTTCAGGCTGCTTCCGAGAAAATAAGAATATGTACATAGTTTAATAATCTATCTCTCGGCCCTGCACAGTTTCGGCCCTGAGCTCACTTTTCCAATCTCCCCGGATAAAATAATGGGTCCAGCCACGCCCAAAGAATTTCTGGGCTTCAACTCGAATACAGTTAATTTCCAGGCCTCACGGCATAAGGAATCAATAAGATTCGCTTCTACCTTCCTAAACAGTCCAAGCTGTTCTAAACAGGAATTACTATCTTCGCTCAGCTACTTAAACTTCATGATGCGAGTAATTCCACAAGGCCACTCTTTCATCTTACATCTCCTCACTCTTGTATCTTCAATTCATGCGCTAGAAACAAGTGTCAGGCCACAGCAGCAGCAAGCCTGGGTCGTGCCTCAGATTATCCACTTTCCTCCTCCCTCCGCCTAGCCACACACCGCGGCTTTCACCGGCGCCGCACCCCATCCAACAATGCCCGCCCCTCTTGGTGAATGCCTTCCCTCCTAACGTGAGGATGCCTCTACTAGCGGAGCAAGCTCAGCCATCTCAGCCATTTCATCCCGCCATCTCTCACCCTACCTCTCTTTTGTCTTTGGTCTACAGTTCAACTACGGACCTTAGCGTGAGGCTGCCTCCGCTATCGCCGCAGGCCTAGACGTCCTATTTTCCCCAGCTTCCCTCTTTTTCTAACTACCCTGTTCCTTCCCAGGCTCCAACTACAGCCACCCAAAAAGGCCTCTCCCAGCATCAGATTCAAACATTTTGGTCGATGGTCATCAGAAGCTTTTAAGAACTACATCCAATCTAATCGCTTCCATATTAAAGAAGCCCAACGAACACCTGTCAGCTAGTTTCAACTCCAGCTCATTTTCTCACACATACCTGCAAGCCACCATATCCAAATCCATTAATACCACCATTCCAATACAATGGAAATTTTCTATCATTGCCGCAGCAATGATGTGCCTCGGCTCCCGCAGGAGCTCGGTTATTATTGCTAATATCTCCACTGCAGCACCAGTGATGTTCCCTCTGCTCCCGCAGGAGCTCAGTTATTTTGGCTAATCTCTCCACTGCCGCAGCAGTGATGTCGCCTCGGCTCCCGTAGGAGCTCGGTTCTTCTGGCTAATTTCTCCACTGCTGCAGCAATGTCGCCTCGGCTCCCGCAGGAGCTCAGTTTTCTGGCAAATTTTTCCACTGCCGCAGCAGTGATGTCGCCTCGGCTCCCGCAGGAGCTCAGTTCTTCTGGCTAATATCTCCACTGCCACAGCAGTGATGTCGTCTCGGCTCCCGCAGGAGCTCAGTTTTCTGGCCAATTTGTCCACTGCCACAGCAGTGATGTCGCCTCGGCTCCCACAGGAGCTCAGTTCCTCTGGCTATTCTCTCCACTGCCGCAGCAGTAATGTTGCCTCGGCTCCTGCAGGAGCTCAGTTTTCTGGCCAATTTGTCCACTGCCACAGCAGTGATGTCGCCTCGGCTCCCGCAGGAGCTCAGTTCCTCTGGCTATTCTCTCCACTGCCGCAGCAGTAATGTCGCCTCGGCTCCCGCAGGAGCTCAGTTCCTCTGGCTATTTCTCCACTGCAGCAGCAGTGATGTCGCCTCGGCTCCCGCAGGAGCTCAGTTCCTCTGGCTATTCTCTCCACTGCAGCAGCAGTGATGTCGCCTCGGCTCCCACAGGAGCTCAGCCCTGTCTAAACTCACCTTCACTGCCACAGCAGTGATATCGTCTCGGCTCCCGCAGGAGCTCAGTTTTCTGGCCAATTTGTCCACTGCCACAGCAGTGATGTCGCCTCGGCTCCCACAGGAGCTCAGTTCCTCTGGCTATTCTCTCCACTGCCGCAGCAGTGATGTTGCCTCCACTCCCGCAGGAGCTCAGTTCTTCACTGCTACAGCAGTGAAGATATTAGCCAGATGTTGCCTTGGCTCCTGCAGGAGCTCAGTTCCTCTGGCTATTCTCTCCACTGCAGCAGCAGTGATGTCGCCTTGGCTCCTGCAGGAGCTCAGTTTTCTGGCCAATTTTTCCACTGCTGCAGCAGTGATGTCGTCTTGGCTCCCGCAGGAGCTCAGTTGTTCTGGCTATTCTCTCCACTGCCGCAGCAGTGATGTCGCCTCGGCTCCCGCAGGAGCTCAGCCCCGTCTAAACTCACCTTCACTGCCACAGCAGTGATGTCGCCTCAGCTCCTGCAGGAGCTCAGTTTTCTGGCCAATTTCTCCACTGCCGCAGCAGTGATGTCACCTCCGCTCCCGCAGGAGCTCAGGCCTGTCTAAACTCACCTTCACTGCCACAACAGTAATGTCTTCATCCATATGACGAGAACTCTCCTGGCCCTTCAACCTAACCCTTCAAACTGCACATTCAGCCTATGCAATGCAATTTTTGGGGGTCATCAGTAATGTTTCCGGCTGCTGTCCTGCACTGGTTTTCAATTTTTGGGGGATTACTTTGGGTTCAGGCCAAAATACCGAGCTCGGAGCCCTCTCCTCGGACAGCATGCCAAATATGCATACTACTACGCATACTATTTACTATCTGATTATTTGTAAGTGTGAACTCCTGAAATTATGTTTTATTAACAAAATTTGGGAGGAGCAACGTTCAAATAATCTGACTAATCATCACGTAATTTCAGCCAGCTGTTAGCAATCAGTAATCAACATATCTACCCAATCAGCATGAGTGAAAGCATATATATATATATATATATATATATATATGTATGTATATATATATATATATATATATATATATATATATATATATCAATCAATCTTTATTTATAAAGCACATTTAAAAACAGCTGATGCTGACCAAAGTGCTGTACATGTCACAAACATAAAAATAACATAAAAAAAAAAAAAAAAAAATTCATAGAAAGCTAAGGAAAGGCTAAGGAAAAGAGAAATGTTTTCAGGGATGACTTGAATGTGGCAACAGAAGGGGCTAGCCTGATATATAAAGGTAGGCTATTCCATAATTTGGGTCCCACAACTGCAAAGGCCCAATCACCTCGTTTTTTAAGTCGAGTTCGTGGTACAACAAGTAAGCACTGGTCACATGATCTTAAGGTTCTTGACGGGGAGTGGTGAGAAAGTAAACTGGTCAAGTACTCAGGGGCCAGATTGTTAAGAGCTTTATAAACATAAAGTAAAATTTTAAAATCGACTCTAAATTTGATAGGAAGCCAGTGTAAGGCTGATAAGATGGGAGTAAAAGACTCATGCTTGCGCGTCTTAGTGAGAAGTCTAGCTGCTGAATTTTGAACCAACTGTAATCGAGAAAGTGATGATTGGGAGACCCCATAATAAAGAGAATTACAGTAGTCCAGACGTGATATAACAACAGCATGGATCAATGTTTGAAAATCACCTTTAGATAAAAATAATTTTACTTTTGAAAGCTCTATATATATATAAAGTGTCTATATATATATATATAGACACAGTCGACTCACCCATATTCTTCAGCAGTTTTATCCTCACTGTGTGTCCTGCCTGGGCCTGGCCCATGCTGAGGCAGCCTTCCTGGACTCTGCACGCACTGCGCAGACCTGCCGGTGCGTATTCTGAGAGCCAGGAGGATAGAATACAGCCGCTGTCTCTTTTTCTGGATGCATAGAGAGCCATTCCGGGCATATCTCTCTTCATTATTCTCTTCAGTTCAGACGCAGACCACCCCGTTTCAACGGCGTGGTCCCATCTGTAACGTTACCCCAAAACACCTGTATTCTAAGACAGGAAGTTCACAGTCTGCTTGCGAATGGAGCGATAAAACACGTCCCTCCGAGTGAGCTGGAAAGCGGGTTTTACAGCCACTATTTTGTTGTGCCCAAGACAGACGGGGGCCTCCGTCCTGTTCTTGATCTGAGACCTATAAACCGAGCCCTTCAGAAGTGTGCATTCTAGATGACAATGTTGAAGCAGATCCTGGCCCAGGTTCGCCCTGGGGACTGGATCGCATCGGTGGATTTAAAGGACGCTCACTTCCATATTCAGATAGTGATGCGAAGATTTGCGTTCGAAGGAAAAGCATATCATTACGCTGTTCTTCCGTTTGGCCTGGCGTTGGCCCCCCACACTTTCTCAAAGTGTGTGGATGCAGCGTTATCCCCTCTCAGAGAGAGCGATATGCGTATCTTATACTACCTGGATGATTGGTTGATTTTAGCCCATTCACAAGATGTGCTGATCAGTCATACAAACACATTGATGTGTCATCTGGAAAGCCTGGGGCTACAAGAGAATATGCAGAAAATATATCATTGTGACGAGCAGGGCGGGCGAGAGCCGTGAGGGAACGGCGCGAGGCCGGTGGCGCGAGTGATAATGAGCATCACCTGCGAGGCGCGCCGGCCTCGAGTCTCTCACGGAGGAGCTCCGGAGGCATAAAAGGAGGAGCGACGTCCGTGAAGGACGAGAGAGGACCAGGCCTGGACTTTATGTTATGTTTTACTATGTTTGTGTGGCCGGCAGACATCCGCGAGGGTCTGCCGGCATTACTTTCGTTTTGTTCTTTGTTTATTTTGAATTAAAGTTACGTTGAATGTTCGCCGGTTCCCGCCTCCTTCTTCCCACATCTACTAACCTCGTTACATTGGTGCCGAAACCCGGGAGGAAGGAGGGACATGCTGTCGGAGAGCCCTCGCTGCTGAGGGGGATCGCGGTGCTGCGGAGTTCGGGCAGCGCGGGAGTGTGAAGACCGCGAGAGGCTGCCCGAGGCGGTGGTGCTGGAGCCTAGTGACAGGTGGGACGGAGAGCTCGAGGCCGTGCCCCTGGGACGAGGTGGGGTGGCTGCCGTCCAAGAGGGAGCGGAGGAGTCGCCGCCGTTCGCCGTGGGCCGGAGCCTGCTGCCGTCCGCCATAAAGGGGAGGAGCAGGGAACGGGGGACTCACTGCCGGCTGCCCTCAGTCCGGAGGAGCCATCGCCGGCCGCCAGGAGGCGGTCGAGGATCGGGCCGTCCACCGAGCGTCCAGTGCCACCGCATGGCACCGCGAGGAAGAGCCTCCCGGCTGGCTGAGGACCGAGCGGCAGTGTGTCGGGGAACCGGACCAAGAATTTTTTTTTCTCTTTTTTCCTCTCTCCCCTCTCTCGTCCTGTCGCTCCCCTTGCTTCCGTCTCCTTTCTCTCGTCTCGTCTGTCCTTACCCCCAGGTGCTGCGGCCGCCGAGACAGGCCCCGGGGGGGGAGTAGAGCGCAGTCTCGGGAGTACCCCCCGGCCTGCGAGGGGCGATGGGGGTATGTGACGAGCAGGGCGGGCGAGAGCCGTGAGGGAACGGCGCGAGGCCGGTGGCGCGAGTGATAATGAGCATCACCTGCGAGGCGCGCTGGCCTCGAGTCTCTCACGGAGGAGCTCCGGAGGCATAAAAGGAGGAGCGACGTCCGTGAAGGACGAGAGAGGACCAGGCCTGGACTTTATGTTATGTTTTATTATGTTTGTGTGGCCGGCAGACGTCCGCGAGGGTCTGCCGGCATTACTTTCATTTTGTTCTTTGTTTATTTTGAATTAAAGTTACGTTGAATGTTCGCCGGTTCCCGCCTCCTTCTTCCCACATCTACTAACCTCGTTACAATCATCTCTCTCTGACTCCACATCCTTCTCCAGAACCCCTTCCCTCTTCAGTTGGACTTTGAGGTGCAAGGATGTGCCTTAGGGGGTTAGATGTCAAAGTCATGTTTTGTGTAGTTTCATTATTTTGTTCCGTTTACTGTCACTATCTTTGCCCGAGTTCTCATTTGTTACCATGATTTGTAATGGGTTTCACACCTGTTCCCTGTTCTGTTGATTACCTGTCGTTCATTGTTCACTGCCGTTAATGTGTAGTTTTTTGTAATTCTTAGTGTTTATTAATAATCTTCTGTCTAGATTATTTCTTGGTTCCCTTTCGTGGGAACTATCGACGCTGCGTGAAACGCATTGGGAACCTTCTGCGTGATATCGTCATTGAAGCACTCCTGTATCCAACCAATCGTGTAACGAGACGTCAGAGGCGGGTGACGTCACGGACCAGGAAACTATAAAGCATGCCCGGATGCAGAGAACGCTAGCTTCTGTTATCTTCAGCAAGCACTCTATGTTATCCCGTGTGTCTTATTTATTGTTGTCTGTCCATATATATATTTTTGGTCTCACTCTTCGTCTGAGGACAAGAGTTGCAGCAACAAGTGTGTGTGTGTCTAAGATCGCTGTTGTGCGTCTTATTGTTTGTCACTATCTCTCTCTTTGTCTGAGGACAAGAGCTTCAGTATAAACATACATACATACACACTCATAAGACACAAATATAAAAGAAATGGCGGATGAAAGCAGCAAGCGATTCAGGAAGTGTGTCCATCCCTGTACTCGCTTTATCCCTGACGGGGATACACACAATATGTGTGTTATTTGCCTGGGGGTTGAGCACGCGCAGGCAGCTCTCGAGGGAGCTGTCTGCATGCATTGCGAAAGGCTCACCCTCAGAGTGCTGCGATCTCGCCGGGCACTCTTTGATAAAGCGGAGGGTGCCTCGGTTGGTGTTCCCCGCGGATCGGGTCCCGCTGCTGCCGAGGCAGAGTGAAGGCTCCATTCGTGGGGTTCACAAATGGATCTGGCAGCGGGGGTTGAGACGGGCCCCGCCCTATCTCTCCCTTTAGCTGCCAGACCCACTGTCTCTCCTGCCGTGGTGGAAGCACGCCCAGCGGTTTCTTCCCCTCGGGGAGAGACATCGGCACTTCATCTGTCTTCATCTGAGGATGTTGATGTGATGAGTGTCGAAGCAGCGGATGAGGAACCGCCATCCTCTTCCTCTGCAGATGAGGAGCTCATGGAGGTAGTGGCCAGAGTTGTTGCCAAATTAAATATTAGCTGGCCAGAAGCAGAGCGGGGAGATGTAAAACCCAAAAGCAAACTCGATGAGCGCTTTCTCCCCGCGCGGTCATTACCTCCACGTCGGTGCTTGCCGTTCTTTCCAGATCTACACACTGAGGTGTCTAGATCTTGGAATAGACCGGTCCAACACAGAGTGTTCAGCCCCCAGACCTCGGTCTATAGCAACATCGTGGGGCTGAAACAGTGTGGCTATGCGGCGATGCCCCGGGTTGAAGAGACGCTCGCGGGCTATCTCTCACCCGAGTCGGCGTCGTCCATAAAAGCACCGACGTTGCCCACCAAGCCCCTTAAGACTACATCTAACTTGGTGGGCAAAGCTTATGCGGCAGCAGGGCAGGCAGCAGCGTGTCTTCATACTATGGCGCTGCTGCAAGCTTATCAAGCTGAAGTGCTGGGGGAAATTGATACCAGCGGGGAGGCCACATTTGAGTGCATCCAGGAACTGCGCATGGCGACAGACCTGGCTCTCCGTGCCACCAAGGAGACGGCTAAAGAAGTGGGCCGTTCTATGGCAGCCCTGGTGGCCACGGAGAGGCACTTGTGGCTGAACCTCTCTGACATAAGGGACAGAGATAAGTCTGCCCTTATGGACGCGCCGCTGTCTCCTGCGGGCCTCTTCGGTGACGCAGTCACAACTGTCGTCGAGAGGTTCCAGGAGACCAAGAAACAATCTGCGGCGTTTCAGAGGTTCCTCCCCCGCCGGTCTAAAAATCCCCGCCGAGACTGTTGAGCGGGAGCAGTCTCGGCCCGCAACGAGCTCCTCAGCGCACCACAGAGCGCAGCAAAAAATTAGTGTGGCCGCCCGTGCTCCCCCACGTAGATTCTGGGGACAGGGGCGGGCTGCACAGAAGCCTTCTCAGCCCAAGACAGACCTGCGGGCTGTTATTGTGGCGCGGAAGGCTTCTAAAAAGCGGTCCTGATATCTGTGGATCAGGACCCAGGAGGGCGGCCCCCGTCTGGAGGAAGCGTGGTGTTGAAACACCTGGCCCCCGCTTCCATCCAGCGCCCTCCGGGGACCACGCTATCTTCACCATCCAGTGTGCGTCGGGTCCCCACCAATCCTCTGAGGAGGGTTGGCCTGCACTTGATTCGGCTGACTTCTGCCGGCACGCCGTTTCAGAGCGCCGAGCCAAGTGCTCAAAAAACACCAGAGGCCAGTCTCGAGAGACTGGTTCCCTTAGTAGATTTTCTGGAAGAATGGAAAACTCTACCGAATATATCAAATTGGGTGCTGCTCATGATAGAAAAGAGGTACAGAATTCAGTTCGGGTCTCGCCCGCCCAGGTTCAATGGGGTCCTTCCCACAGTGGTGACCCCCGAGCAGTCTCTGGTTATGGAACAGGAAGTTATGACACTTTTGCAAAAAGGAGCTATAGAAAGGGTTCCTCCTCCCAGCAAGCTGTCAGGCTTTTACAGCCACTACTTCATAGTTCCAAAGAAGGATGGGGGACTTCGTCCTATCATAGATTTACGGGTGTTAAATCGGTCTGTACAAAAACTGAAATTCAAGATGCTTACACTCAAACAGATCATTCCCCAAATCAGGTCCGAGGACTGGTTTGTGACGATAGACTTGAAAGATGCATACTTTCATGTGTCCATCCATCCTTCTCATTGGAAGTTCCTCAGGTTTGCTTTCGGGGGCGAAGCTTACCAGTACAAGGTTCTTCCGTTTGGCCTATCATTATCACCCCGCACATTCACGAAGTGCGTGGATGCAGCCCTGGCTCCTTTGAGACTCCAGGGCATTCGCATACTGAATTACATCGATGATTGGTTGATTCTAGCTCGCTCAGAGCAACAAGCAGTTCAACATCGAGATGTTGTTCTGTCTCACATGAAAAGGCTTGGGCTGAGGCTCAATGCCAAGAAGAGTGTGCTGATACCGGCTCAGACCACCAATTATCTAGGTGTTATGTGGGAATCCACAACAATGCGGGCACGTCTGACTCCTGCCCGTGTGAGCTCTGTTCTGTCAGCCGTAAAAGGGGTGAAGTTAGGCCAGTATCTCACTGTGAAACAGTTTCAGAAACTGTTGGGTCTAATGGCAGCTGCGTCCAACATAATTCCTTTTGGCCTCCTGCATATGAGACCCCTACAGTGGTGGCTCAGGACCAGGGGGTTTTCCCCGAGGGGGAACCCTTTTCGAATGATCAAAGTCACACGGCGATGCCTTCATGCTCTAGCCGTGTGGAAAGACCCCTGGTTCCTGTCCCAGGGTCCCGCGTTGGGAGCCTCTGGTCGTCGCGCAATGCTTACGACAGACGCTTCCCTCACGGGCTGGGGAGCGATCATGAGCGGTCGCTCAGCTCAGGGTCTTTGGGAGGACCATCAACTCTCCTGGCATATAAATCGGCTGGAGATGATGGCGGTGTTTCTAGCACTAAAACACTTTCTCCCAGACCTGAGAGACCATCATGTGCTGGTCCGCACAGACAATATGTCAGTGGTCTCTTATATAAACCATCAGGGGGGTCTACGGTCTCGCCAACTAAATTACTTGGCCCGTCGGATCCTCCTGTGGTCTCAGGGGAAACTGCTTTCGTTGAAGGCAGCCTATATCCCCGGGAGTCAGAATGTGGGGGCAGACGCCCTGTCGAGGCAGGGGCCGAGGCCCGGGGAGTGGAGACTCCATCCAGAAGTGGTGGATCTCATTTGGAAAAACTTTGGTCAGGCACAAGTAGACCTGTTTGCTTCGGGAGAGTCAACCCAGTGTCCGCTCTGGTACTCCCTCATGCATCCAGCACCCCTGGGTCTGGATGCCATGGTACAGACGTGGCCGAGGCTCTGCTCCCACGAGTCCTGGAGAAAGTACGCCAGGAAGGGGTCAGCCTGATACTGGTGGCCCCATACTGGCCGACCCGAACTTGGTGTCCATGATAGACGGCGCTCCGATGGAGCTCCCCTTGAGACGGGATCTTCTATCTCAGGCGGGCGGCGCGATAATACATCCCCGCCCAGAACTATGGAAACTATGGGCCTGGCCTCTGAGGGGGACAGGTTCATAGAGGCTGGTCTCTCATCTGAGGTTGTTGAGACCATACTTAGCTCCAGGGCTCCCTCCACGAGGAAGCTTTACTCTTATAAGTGGAATTTATTCTCTACCTGGTGTAGACAACATGAAACGGACCCTGTCCGTGCTCCTATTAGCTTTGTGCTATCTTTTCTCCAAGAAAAATTCTCGGAGGGCTTATCCTATTCAACCTTGAAGGTTTATGTTGCGGCTATATCAGCCTATCATGTTGGGGGGGATTCCTCGGTCGGTCGAGACCCCCTCGTGTCACGCTTCCTCCGTGGTACACTGAGGCTGAGGCCTCCAGTGCGCACAAGGACCCCGGTCTGGGACTTATCAGTGGTTCTACGTGGGTTAGCTGAGGCTCCCTTTGAACCACTGGAGGAGGTGTCTGTAAAGTTTCTGACTTTAAAGACGATATTTTTACTTGCTATTACTTCTCTAAAAAGAATTGGAGATCTTCAGGCCCTTTCAGTGGCCCCCTCATATCTGGAGTTCGCTCCTGGAATGGTGAGAGCATTTCTTCATGCTAGACCTGGCTATGTGCCGAAGGTCCCCACCAATGTCCCGGGTCCCATTGTGCTTCAAGCTTTTCATCCTCCTCCGTTTATATCTTCGGATCAGGAAAAACAAAATCTGCTTTGCCCAGTGAGGGCTTTGGACGCTTATGTCCACAGAGCTGCCCTGTGGCGTAAAATAGAGCAATTGTTTGTCTGTTACGGTTCTCCTAATAAAGGTGGACCGGCGTCCAAGCAGAGGATGAGCAAGTGGGTGGTTGAGGCCATCTCACTTGCATATAAAGCGGTCGGACAGTCCTCTCCCTTTAACGTTCGCGCTCATTCCACAAGGGGTATGGCGGCATCGAAAGCTTTGATGTCTGGCGTCTCTATGAGTGACGTTTGTGATGCAGCTGGATGGTCAAACCAGCACAAATTTATCAAATATTATAACCTTGATGTGGGCTCCACTCCGGGGTCCTCCGTACTGTCGAGCTAACATAGCAAGCATTTGAAGTACGGCACAGTTGGGATTGCGTTCCCAATGCGTTTCACGCAGCGTCGATAGTTCCCACGAAAGGGAACGTCTCGGGTTACGGATGTAACCCTGGTTCCCTGAGTAAGGGAACGAGACGCTGCGTCTCTCGCCGTACCCCTGCATGCTTGCGAGTGCTTGCTTCAGATTTTCCACAGAAGCTAGCGTTCTCTGCATCCGGGCATGCTTTATAGTTTCCTGGTCCGTGACGTCACCCGCCTCTGACGTCTCGTTACACGATTGGTTGGATACAGGAGTGCTTCAATGACGATATCACGCAGAAGGTTCCCAATGCGTTTCACGCAGCGTCTCGTTCCCTTACTCAGGGAACCAGGGTTACATCCGTAACCCGAGACGTTTTGTGACATAGCTCTGTAGTGAACGGCACATTCCAGGGCCCAGTTTATGGCCGGGCCCCTCTCTGTCCGTAACAGTGGACAAAGGTTTGCTACATTTTGATTGGATCTTGGTGGACTACCACAAACAAACTGTCCAACGCCATCAGATAAAGATGTAAGGACAACATCCAGACCTCTCTTAGAGGGCAAGAAGAAGACCTCTTGTACCAAGCCTGGAAAGGACAGGACTTCTCATTGGGCCACAGGCAGTTTCTGCCCTTCACCCATCTAGAGACTACTTCCTAAGGTTGGCCACAGACCGCCATAGTAATTCTTCTGGACCTTAGCAGCAATGGGTGAAACAAAGAGAGACCACAAAGATCCATCCGAATCCATTCAAAACTATGTTTGAAAACCTTAGAACTGATGCAAACTATTTATTTCATACTTTTAATTCACAGAAATAAGTATTCTCAGTGTCAGCTATTTGTAGTACATCTGACACAAATTCAGCTGTTAACGTACAGTTGAATGAATGCATGACAGTTCAATCTTTTTCCATCATGTTTAGTCTCTGTTTGTTTAGAATATTGCCAAAGGTATTCTGGTGGTGGTTTGGAAGGTGATAAATGCATTGGTAAACTTTAAAGACACTGTAAAGACTTCCAACTTTGTGCTTTAAGCAAATGAGTTCCACAGGGGAAAGAAGGGTGGGCCACACTTTGTGTGTCCCCTCTGATGCCAGCAGCCAATCACAGCACTCGAATGGAGAAGCACCAAATTGCAGTCTCCTCCTCATCAGAAAGGGATAAAGGTACCCTTTCAACAGACACTCCTTGTTCTGAGTCTGCCCTTCAAAGGGGAAAGACATAACAGATATAGCGTTCTGGGTCTTAACTCTGTAAGGAGTGAGACATTAACAGATATAGGGCCCTATAATACACCGGGTGCAATGCGACGCAAGGCGCAGCGCAAGTGTGTTTGCTAGTTTGCGTCCGGCGCCGTTCGCGTTTTCCCGTTCAGCGCCACGTCCTTAAATTAGTAAATGCATTTGCGCCAGTTAGTGCGCCCATGGGCGTGCTGATCTAAAAAAGAGGTGTGTTCAGGCGCATTGCCGGCGCGTTGCTATTTTAAGGAGCTGAAAATAGACTGCGCCATAGACCAACTCAAACCTGGTCTAAAGTCTAAAGTCAATGGCACAATATTTTTTTGTTAGAGCGCGTTGGTAGAAACCAACAAATTTCCGCCAACAAATTCCGCCATGTAAATAGCAATCCGCCATGGCGCGAGCGCATCTCGCTCTTAAAGGGAATGGGAGATGACACTCTGATTGGTTTATTGAACGTTACACCCATTACTCATTAAGAGAATAGGGACAACCCATTTCAAAAATGCGCCCTGGCGCACGGACCGTTTTTCCGTCGTTAAAATAACAAAAGTGGATTTGGACACACCCTGAGTGCACCTGCGCCGTGCGCTTTACACTTTGCGTTCAGATCGTTAAAATAGGGCCCATACTGTTCTGAGTCTGTCCTGCACGGGGATAGACATTAATACATTGTTCTGAGTCCCGGCTTGCAAAGCTGAGACACAACAGATACACCGTTCTAAATCTCCCATCAGGTGAGACACAACAGATATACTGTTCTGAGTCTGTCCTGTACGGGGATAGACATTAACAGATACAACACCGTTCTGAGCCCCTGGTCCATCCAGAGAGACAACAAACAGATCCCATGATCTGAGTCTACAGCTTGTGAGGCAGCAACAGAGACGACCACGTTCTAAGTCTCCAGCTTGTGAGAAAAGAGACATCAACAAACACTACGTTCAGAGTTTCCATCCAGCGAGACAGTAACAACATCTGCAACAAGGTTAAGCTCAGGAGAGCAAACCTTCACTCCAAGGTACCTTCATCTGCATGTTCCAGATTGTTAAGGACCTTCTGCACCTACACCAGGGCCTCATCTGCGTGTTCCAGATTTTAGGACCTTTTGGTGCTCCAGGAGATCAGCATCCCACAGAGCTTTGTGTTCAAGACTGTTGAAACAGATTCTGGCTCCTCTCCCCACTGCATTGTCACCCCACACAACCAGTGGATGACGTCACCGTCATCGGACTCAACCAAGTGGAATGTAAATATCACTTAACCAAACCTCTTTCCAGAGACCTTGGCATTGTTGTATATTATCAGTATATAACTTCCTAATTCCCATTAGATGTAATATAGCTGATGTTAGTTAATAACAAATAATCTCTTGTTTATTTGTTTGGTGCATAATAAGGTCCTCCACCTTATTATTTTCAGAGAAACAGTTTATCTTTCCATAAGATAACGTAACTCTTCCATAGCCACACCCAGCTTAATCACTTGTATTCTATGTCTCTTATGCACTTTATTCCTTTATCATAACATGGTATTCATTTAGTAGTTGTGTTAGTTATTCTTGTTTATCTTTTTGTTAATAAAATTTATTTTATTACACTTGTGTCTTCCTTGTGCTGATAATACAGAAGAGGCTCTACAAGTTAGCAATATCATCAGTCTTTCAAATAAATCAGCTGACCACTTTACGTTAAATCTAAATGAATGAAAAGCCCCTGTTGAGAGTGTTCTCATACCGCCAAGGTAAAAGACCTTGACTGGTGCCCTGAACAAGGGGCCATGTGTATGCGTTATTGTCATGTTTGGTGTGAGCACATGGCTTGTCATGTGTTTCCTTGTGCATGTGCTCTCATAGGCTTGTTCGACTTGATGCAGCACTGCACAGACAATTGGCGGCTGACTTAAAGCAGTGCATGCCGGTTAGAAATTTTGTCCGACTTGAGACAGCGCTGACGCCATGTGACTGTGACTGTGACATATGGCATCAAAGTACCGCAAGAGCAATTCTAGAGTGCCTGTGCCAGATTCACCACATGACAACGATCACATGTGTTTCTTATTTATTCTGAAACCTTCAGTTCCACTAATGCTCAAAAATCTGTATTTTTATTACAGTTAAAGCTCTTTCCATGTAGTCACGATGATATACAGTATTGTATCATTTTTGTTTTCAAAATGTAGACCCCACTTCATTGGTATTTAAATAATGTATGCTTATGTTGAACTTTATTCATGTCAAAAAACAAACGCTGTAAGCAGTACATAAAGTATTGAATGAAAATGTCTGAAACATCAGTGTATTAGTCAAATATTGCATTTATTTCACAGCTGTGATAAAGTATGCAAACGCAGCGCAAGTGTCACTACGGCAAGCAGAAAGTGCCCGACTTCACATCTCCATTTTCAGCTCCTCCCACCTGTATGGGGCTACTCTCGCCAATCGGTTGCATCCAGCCGCAGCTGATGTCGAACACACCTATTGTCTATTGTTTTGACCCCACACATCTTGTTAACTGATTATTGGTTCATTTGCCCCATCTGTCCTCCCTCATTACCTGCCTTGTTTCCTATTTATTCTCCTTGTGTTTGCAGTCCTGTGCTGGATCGTCGTTGAATGTTACCTCGTGTTTTGCTTCCCTGCCTAGTCAAGTCTAATGTAGTCAAGTCATGTCAAGTGTGTTTTCCCCCTGTGGGTAGTTTTTTTAGTAATAAAAGCCCATTATTTCTCCTGCAATTGGGTATTTGCCCCTTTCTTCATTATCCAAAATTGACAGCTTCTCATCTTTGGATTAAACTACACAGCCACCATGACACATTTCTACTGTAGTTGTCTACATGTTACATAGAGCTGATTAAAATGTTAACAACTAATAACTTTTATACTAACAATTTATGGTTATATTGAGTAAAATAACTCGACCAAACTAAAATTCGATACTGACCTGCACTTTTGATTTCTTTCAGTTTTCTTCTCTTCTCCAAAACTTGGTGTTCTCTGGCAGCTGCTTTCTCTTCCACATTTTTCATTGTAATCTCCAAATCCATCAGCCTGCTCGCATCAACTTGAAAAAAGCAGCCATTGTTTTCAGCAACAAGTTTCTCTATCTGCCTAAATAATTCCTTCGCCTGGGAGCCATCTGTATCAAGGTTAGTGTCAAAGCCAACATATCTATTTCCACATTTTTGAGTAAGCTTGTTCAAGTTTTCCCCTTCACTTTCTACATATTGCTCTATAGTTTTGTCACCCAGTTTTGTGAAGACTATTATGGTTTGATTCCAGATGTCATCACCAATGAACTGCACATGACTCTCGGCCACTTTCCTGTGCTTCTCTGAGAAAGCAAAATCAACCTCTATCACCAGGAGAAAAACATGAGGTCCAGGTGGACAGATATTTGTGCTCCTAACAAGCTCCGCTTTCAGACGCTCTGGGGTGTCACATAACTGAAAAAACTTCCACCAGCCTGGGGTGTCCACAAGAATGATTTTCCTGCCATGTATGTTTCCTTCCATCTTCACACACTGTGTGGTTGTTTGGTCAGATTTACATTTAACATTTAAAAAGGAGTGTGCCACATTACTCTTACCACTCTGATATCCTCCTAATAACACTAATCGCAGTTCTGTAAAACAAAAGCAGGAAGAGAATGACAAAGTATTGACTTTGATATATATGATATATGATTATGATATGATATATATGATTATTATATATTATAATTATGATATACTAATTACCTAGTATACATTTTATTTATATTTTTAAATATTTTTTATGAAAATTATTTTAAAGTGTTTGACCACAAACATATAAAACCATATGTTCCACAAATACTACTACTAAACATAATAATACTAGAAAGAAAGAAGAATAGAAAGAAGAATCGCCCCATCCCATGATTTTTCTTGAAACATTAATTTGCTGTCTCTTACCGTCTGCCATTGTAAAAGCCAAATAAAATATCTTGCTTGAAATCAATTCTCCTCTGTCCTTTTTAGAGTCTTTATTGCAAATTTATAAAATAAAATTCATGAAAATGGTTGCATTTCATTGTAAAATGGCTTTTTTCCTTATAAAAGTCCCAACCACCGTGAGAGAGAAACTAAAACTGGTGCATGTTTGGACTATCACTGCTTTCATCAACATGTTTTACGGGAACTAGACAAACCAGTAATAGGCAAATACAAACACATTTTTTTTTCTCAAGCCTCCAAGTTATAAGTGTACTTACTGATTGTCTTTTCAGCATGAAGTTAGCTGGAAAATGACATTCTAGAGAAATAGCCTGAAATATCAGAGGATATTGCTTTTTTTTAGGTCACTGCAACTTAGAGTAACTTAACTTGTCATTAATCAGATCATTCGATCATCCATCCATTGTTTCAACCACTTGTACTGGTTAGTGAGAGAAACAACAAGAACAGAAAAAAAAAAAAGAAGAGACAGGCAGAAACACAACAACCAAAACTCAAACAGGTGCATAGACTTAATTGAAATCAACTGAGAAAAAAAAACAAAAAAACATTAAATGTTTCAGCAGAGGATGATTAAATCTTTACAAATCATCTTCACTTATTCAAAGCAATTTGACTTTGAATTTCTTTCAAACGTCTACAATAATTTGTATTGAGAATTGTACTGCTAGTAATCATTTCCATCAGACGTTTATCAGCCCTCATCATCTTCTCCTTTGTGAAGGCTGTGTCATCTTGCACAACCAGTAGAGCTGGTTCAGCTGCTTGAGCAGAGAGTGATCCACATTTAAACTATTGTCTTGTTCCTAGTATACCAACCGTGTGTCACTTATTGGAGGGCAAAACAAGGCTTTCCTCCACTGCCTGCCAGTTATATTTAGCAGGTTTGAAAATACAGTGATATCAAACTCAGACCATATTAATTATTCACACTATATTCAGGCAGGCAGACGAGCCCATAATGTTCACCATCACTGTCCACCATAAAACTGTTCACATAGCCTAAGAGTTTACATAAATCCTCTAGACCTTCACCCTGAAGGTCTTTGGCTAAGGACCGCCCAAGAGGACGTTTGACTGACATGTAATGCAACCAATCACAGTTCTTTTTGTTCCATGTCATGTTTAGGGGCGTGAAAATGTAAAGTCGATGTCCCTACAATAACAGATCGGTGTGCATCTAATAAATTATTAATTCAAGAACGTTGTGCAAGTTTACTGCAACAATGGAGCCGTGAACTTCACATACTTTTGAAAATCCAGCATTTAGTTGATCCTGGTAAACGCTCATTGTCACAGTTGTAAACACAACGGCTTTTTTCTTCCAGAATGCGACACACACTTCTCACGGACATCGTGTAGAATTCAGCCAACCAGATGACGACTTTGAAAATGTGCCATATGCATCAAACGTTCAGCCAGCGGTCTGTGGGCGCGACGTCTGAGGCTGAGAATAATAAATGATATTTAGACTAACTAATGAATTATATTTTCTACAAACGAGTAACCATATTTTTGTCTTGCGTTAGTCATGAATATCACCTGTCATAGTGACAGTGACTAAAGTAAATATCAAAAATGGTGATGCCACATTAACACAATACTACATTCTAAATTATTTACCTTAATGAAGCTTTTTTCAAACATTTGTTAATCTTAGTTAATATTAAGGGCCAATCCTTTACACAACACTATTTTCAAATAAAAATTAAAACTTTTTATGCGTTCTGACCGTTAATTTACACAACAATGGCATTTTGGGGGCCTAAAAACGCAGATTTTAAAAACGGGTTTCAAAGTGCAAAATTTCTGAAAACAATACAATTATCATCTCCATTTAAACTACAAAAATGCAAATTTGTGAAAGCGGTGACATCATGCACATGTGTATTAAAGGTGCTCTAAGTGATGTCACGCGTTTTTAGGCCAAACATTTTTTTGTCACATCCAGCAAACATCTCCTCACTATCCGCTAGCTGCCTGTCCCCTGAACACACTGTAAAAAAACGCGGTCTCTGTAGTCGCCACAAGCTCCAAAAACAGCAACAAAAACTACCTGGTGCAGCCTGGACCACGAAACATAATAAACATGCTCCAGCCAATAACAGACAAGAATGATTTTAAATGCGTGTTCATGACTGTTTCAGGAAGCACGGAGGGGAGGGGGAGGAGGAGGGAGGGTCTAGCTAGCCTCTGTTTTGTTTGACAACACTTCGAACGTCAACAGGAAGTTACTCCACCCAGGATCGCTTAGAGCACCTTAAAGTGTTCAGTTTATAGGCATGGAGTGTTTCTTTACAAAGTGTCATTGCCAACTACTGGCCTGGCATGAATAATACAGCATTTTTATTAGTTTTTGTGGGTCTGTGTGAATTGACAACAATTTTTTTTTATAAAAGTTATTTAAATGTCCTAATTGAACTAAGGCCTAATCCTGCTTAGTCTAAGCCCTGTATGTGAAACCAGGCCTAAATGTCTAAATGAAAACAATATTTTACAGGTTGGTCCTGAGAATGTGCATCTGCTTTCTAAAGCAAAATGATTTTAATTGACTTGCTTTTTTTTTAGCAGCTTATTGAATTTTGCCATTTTAGGTGGTCGGGCTCTTCCTCTTTCATGGTTTTGGCTGCTCTTGTCCTATAAATGGTGTACCTTCTGTTTTAAGCTTCAAGCCTGTAAGGGGTTGTTATCTTAACTTGATTTTCAGAACAATAAATGAACACTCATACAATAAGTTACACAGAAAGGCTGTTACAAGAAAACAATTTCATTGGAAAAATAAGGACAAAATGTAAAGCTCAGATATTTTTAAATGTTACAAAGCATTTGCTATGCAGTTTAAAAGCAATACCAGGGTTCTTATGGGTAAAAAGCAATGTTTATTTTTTTTTCTCAAAAAATGGAAAAATGATATGTAGTATTTTGATATGTAGATTATTTTAAAAGTTTATTTACACACACACACACACACACACACACACACACACACACACACACACACACACACACACACATTTATCTGTTTATCTGTTTATACTGTAAGTGTTTTGATGTGAGATAACCAACCCACATTACTTTCTTACATTCAAAATGGCCAAAGTATGCTCTTTGCGGTCAGTTGCAAAGTGTTGATTAGCTTGCACTGGTCTACTGTTGTGGTCTTTACACATAAGCAATAGCAGACCCTCACTTGTGTCTGATTCAGGATGTGTCGTGCTGACCTGATTTCTTTTATGTGTGTTTGTGCTTGTGCCACCAGTGACCTTTTAAGATAACTGCACCCACACTGGTGTAGGAAGAAAAACTGCCGAGATATGCACTTTGGTCAAAACAAGCTGCAAAAGCTTTTAATAGTACCACTCTCAGTAAATGACTGACTTATTGCTTACATTTCATTATGGTTCTAAAATATTTGTTGGGAGAGTTGGTTTTTATATCAAAAATGAATGCTGTTTACCTGTTGACAGGAAAGTCAAACTGGATCAATGCATTGCTTGCAAATGATTCAGTGTGGAACTTTTAGAATGTCTTTTCTAAATTGAGTTACATCAGTTATACTGTAGGCAATGTATGTCAAATTTTGTCATTGTCATTGTTTTGTCTCAAGATGCACACCAGTAATGTTTTTTAAGGCATGTATAAAAGCTACTTAAATGTCCTAATTAAACTAGGGCCTAATCCTTGTTTAATCAAATATCTGTCTGTGAAACCATGCCGAAGCATATTTGTATTATTTAACATCATGTTTACATAGCGCACACAACACCTTTGCACCCTTACTCCCAATTTCTCTCAACATGAGGACAGGAGAAGTGTGGGATGGGGGATCAAAGTAACTTGGGTTACTCATTTGAAAAAGTAACACAGATAGCTTGTTTAAAAGTAACGCATTTATCTTACTAGTTAGTTGAAAAAAGTAATCTGATTATGTAACTTGCATTACTTGTACTGCACAACATTTAACACTGGTTTTAGGTACTTAAAGGGAAAGTTCACAAAAAAAAAAAAAAAAAAAAATCTATATTTAATCTAATTTATTTGCCTGCATGTTGTTCAAAACCATAGACTGTAAAAAAAAAAAGATGGATGACGCACCTTCACTCTCTTACATTATAGAAAAGTGAAGCCACCAGTGTCCTGAGACGGCACTGACATCTTGTGCTAGTTAAATTGTTCGGAGCCTGAGCACAAGTGAACGTGAAGTGGAGCAGCGTATCATGGTCCCACCCACACTCCCACAGAATCAATTGCAAGTACATGTCACTGAACTTTTTTTTTAAGTAGCCTGACTGCTCCAATTTTGATGTCTGCTGATTGTAGTACAACTGAAGGACTGTTAAAATAAGGTAAATACAACTACTAACCACATAGCCATATCCGGAATAAAGCCCGCTGGTGCCTCTATGACTACATCACTCAGAGAAGCTGTCAATCATAACTGTCAATCAAGATGTCACACCCCCGTTTTATAGCATCAACTAACTAACTAAAACCAAAATTTTTCAAAAAACGAACATTTGAACTACATCAGCGTGATAAAAATTGCCTAAATGACAGAAACCAACTTGAGGAAAAAAAAATTGAAGCGTAATTTGTTTAGTTTGGCTCATGTCCCATTTGTTTACATGGAGAGGGCGGGGTTTATGGCCTATACTGCATCCAGCCACCTGCAAAATGCTTTGGCTTCACTGTTCAGGATGTGTACGGCACCCCTGTTCCAAACCTGTGTGACTTTCTTCTATGAAATGCACAGAATATATATTGAAGAATGTTGGTAACCAAACAATACTGACTGTGTGGACAAAAAACAAAAACAAAAAAGCATTTAGACAAATCCAAAAAAAAATCTGTCTAGAACAGAGGTTTCAAACCATTAACAACCTGTGGCCCACTCATTCAACCACAAAAACTTCCACAGACCCCCTAGTCAACTTACTTTATAAACTAAAGTGATCTACATACACACTCTCTAAATGACAGAAGTCATGTACACTTGGTTTATACTGCACAGAACAGAACTGTTTGCTGACCTTTGACCTTTTGATAAAGTCTCTTTTTTTATATTTTTAACATGTTTTTGTTGCATATCCACAACATTCACAGCATTCAACTGTAAATATTGTTTCAAATAACAATGTGGTGTCATAGAGCCTCATAAAGCTGTAATAGAATTTTTCTACAGAAAAGGTAAATACACTGATGATACAAATAAAGAATGGAAAATTAAATGTTTCATATTCAGAATACATATCGTAACTGGTCTGAAAAGGAAATTTCTCTTTTCTTAATATGGAATTCATCTGTTTTTTTGGGGCCTGCTATTTGTACTATATTGACTGCAGGAAGTCCACTAGGTCAAAAACTTGTTCATTCTCATGAAAACGTTAATGAGGACAAGGGGTGTCAACTGCAAGACAGAGAAGGTATAAATGATTATAACTTCACTCAGCCAGTGAGAACTTGTAACGAAGTTTGGACAATTTGCATACATGATATACTGAAGTTAGTCAGGTTTTATGCCATATTCTCATTTTGTTCTCAGGATGGAGACTGCTTACATGCCAGCTATCAAGACATTTTCTCTCTGTGCATACATTCTTATGTCTTGCATATCATGTAAGTAATTTATCATTTATTTATTTATTTAGGATTTTTGTAGTTTTTTTTATTATACATTATATTATCAAATTAAAAAATCTAAAAAAGGTCTGCAACTCTAAAACACATTTATTCATAACACACGGCTCTTCGCTTTCATCAGTGTATATTATATTATCAGAATCACTTGTGAGTTAACTTTTGAACTATTTGAGTTTGAAATTTCAGTTGACAATTACATTTGAATTTCAGACTTTCTCAGTATTTTGTCCAATTTTGCTTTAATGATAGCAGCACTTGCTTATGATTTGAGAATGATGCATAGAGCATTTTGTGCTTCGGTAGAAGAACATCTGAGCATCTCTACAAAAGAGTTCACGTGATCAGTGTCACAAATGTGATTTTTTTCTGTGCTTTTTTCATCTTTTTAATTTTTTTATTTATCTATCTATGCAAACTACCATCTATACAAACTCATCAGGACTTCTCTTGGTTTATTTCAGGTGTATCTATAACACCCAGTGTTTTCCAGCCAAATGTCTCAGTCACAGCACCAGCCGGTGGTTCGGTCATCCTGGAATGCTACACCACTGCTGATCTGGTTGTGACCTGGGTTTGGCTTAAACAAATCCCAGGACAAAAGTTAAACACTATAGCTTCCACATATTACAAGAAGATAAAACTTCAAGAAGAATTTGTTAATGAATCATGGTTTGAAGTGAAAGTCGATGTCAAGAAATCTGCATTAATTTTCACCAAGATTACATCCAGAGATGCCGCCTACTACCATTGTGCTGTGCTGTTATATGAGACGTTGTACTTTGGAGGGGGATCTTATCTAACAGTTAATGGTGAGTGGAAACCTGGAAATGGAGAAGTTATATTTTTAAATTCTAAATATTTGTTTTATTATTATTACTGCCAATACTAAAGAATATTATTTTTCATTATAGATGCAAAGCCAATTAAAGTCATCCAGCAGCCTGTTTTGGACTCACATCATTTAGGAGACTCTGTGACTCTTCATTGCTCAATCTTTGGTGAGACTTGCTCAGGAGGGCAAAGCGTGTACTGGCTTAAATACGAACCAAGAGAGTCTCATTCAGGATTCATTTACACCGATGGAGACAGAAAAGATCAGTGTGAGAAGATCTCTGTGTCTGGATCGACTGTACAGAACTGCGTGCACAAAGTACCCAAAAGCCTCGCCAGTGATGAAACTTACTTTTGCAGTGTGTTCACATGTGGAAACCTAATCATTGGAAATGGAACTAAACTCACAGCTGATGGTAAAACTTTCTGTATTGCTCACATACTGTATAGTATCTACTATGTCTGAAATATCCTTTTCATTTAGCAAAATAATTCTTATATCAGTACTTCAGTACTTATATCAGTTTTCAGAGAATTTAATAATAGAAAAAAGTTATTTTATTCCATTTGGACTATTCAGATTTAGATGATAAAATTACATCTTATTTCGTAAACCTTTTTTTCCCCAGTTTTTTCTCAGAAAACAGTCTATATCATCGCACTGCTCTCCACTATATTAGTGATATCAGTGATAGTGAATATAATAATGGTGCTGTCATGGAGAAGAACTGCACACAGAGGTAAGACCCCTTTTTATTCAACTCACATTTCAAAATTACATTGTCTAAAAAAACAAACAAACAAAAAAAACGAATACACTATTATATTATATTATATATTATATAATATATTTTGTGTGTGTGTTTGAAAGAAGTCTCTTGTGCACACCCAGGCATTAAAAACAGTACTAATGTGAAATATTATTTGAATTTAAAACAATTGTTTACTATTTTAATATATTTTGAAATATAATTTATTCCTGTGATGCAAAGCTGAATTTTCAGCATCATTACTCCAGTTGTCAGTGTCACATGATCCTTCAGAAATCATTCTAATATGCTGATTTGCTGCTTAAAATTTTTATGGAAACAGTGATGCATTTTTTTCCCCAGGATACTTTATAAATAGTTCAAAAGAACAGCATTTATTTAAAATATTTATAACATATAATATAACATTATAAATGTCTACTGTCACTTTTGATTAATTTAATACATCCTTGCTGATTAAAATATTGATTTTAAGGTGTTGGCGTGGCCCAATCTACAGTCCTGGTGAGTTGAAAGCTTTATACTTTTACATACAGCTATGGGTGAGTGTGGGTAAGCTGTGCCACTCAAATAAAAATCGACATGAAACATTAATGGTGGTTTATATTATTTAATAATGTACTTTAAAGGGTTAGTTCACCCAAAAATGAAAATTATGTCATTTATTACTCACCCTCATGACGCAAATTAAGGTATTTCTGATGAAATCTGATGGTTCAGTGAGGCCAGCAAGATAATTAACACTTTCAGTGCCCAGAAAGGTACTAAAAACATATTTAAAACAGTTCATGTGACTACAGTGGTTCAACCTTAATGTTTCAAAGCGATGAGAATACTTTTTGTGCACCAGAAAAAAAAAAAAAAAAAAAAGAAAAAAAAACTACTTTTCAACAATATCTAGTCATGGCCGATTTCAAAACACTGCTTCAAATTTTTTGTTTCAAATCACTGGTTCAGAGTGCCAAAGTCATGTGATATCAGCAGTTTGGCAGTTTGACTCGCGATCCGAACCACGGATTCGAAACAAAAGATTTGTAACTTGCTGGCAATAGAGGCCTCACTGAGCCATCAGATTTCATCAAAAATATCTTAATTTGTGTTCTGAAGATGAACAAAGGTCTTACGGGTGTAGAACGACATGAGGGTGAGTAATAAAGGACATTTATTTTCATTTTTGGGTGAACTAACCCTTTAAGTCTAATTTTGCTGCACATTGTTTGCATTTTTAAGATATTCATAAACAATATATGCATGCACTGTACCAGTACAGAGTATTGTCAAAATTCTCTCATTCTCTCATTAGACTGCTGACAGAGACTCAGAAAATTATGCATCGCTGAAGTTTTCTTCACACCAGCCTACATGTAAAATAAAAAGCCACAAAGAGGTAGATTCTGTGGTCTATGCGTCTGTCCGTCAAACAAGAAGTGTTAAATAAGGATTTGCTCATTCTTAATGCTTGTCATGTTGTAACTGTGTGAATAAGATAATGAATGTTATTAAATATTTAAATGAATGTCACATTCATCATGTGGTCTCAAATAATACGAGCATCACATCATTCAGCTGCAATATTAAGTCTTGTATTTGGATCTTAATGCAGTCTTAATGCACGTGGTCTTAAAATTTTGTCTTATAGGGCCTATATCTTATAATAGCATTTATGTGGCATTGTAGTGTCTCCATGTAATTCAGTGTCATTAATATGTTTAAATATACACATTAAAACATGAAAAAAATCCTACATTGTGTGTTTACAATAATTGACCATTAAATTCAGCACCATGGAGAGGGGTAATATTTTGCAAATGAGGGGGAAAAAAATGTCTGTGCAAATTGCTTGGAATAAACACACACACACACACACACACACACACACACACACAAAATATATATGTATTATTACAAATTAACCCAAAAATGACCCAAACATGGAAAATAGAGACATAGTAGATGGTATGTATTTCTCTTAATCACTGTTGCAGCATTATGCAAACATGCAGAAATGTACTACTATTCACATCCAGGTGATGGCAGTCAGATATCACTAGTACACACAAACACAGATACACTCTTTATACAGTATAAACATGTGTTAACAATAAACATATTTACAACTAATACAACTTTAATCTTCTTCAAATGAAGTGTTTTCTTTCTTCCTCTTCTAGACTGCTCTGATATTTTTGTATCACATACCATGTACTTGTCCAACAATATTTCAGTCATATTATTATAGTTGATACATCATAAAGTATTGTAACAAATATTTATTACCTTTTTTTATTTTTTATTTTTTTTTGCATGTCATCACTCTATAATGCATTCATCTGGCCTGCTGACAAGATTAGATGTCTGCTAGTTGTATTTGCTTACATACTGTATACTTAGCAGCTTACTTCAGGAAATGGACAGTATTTTGTGCATGCAGAGAGTCACATGATGAAACCCTCAAAAAGCAAATCTGTTTATACATTGACACCACATATAGACAGAAGTGAAAAAGGCCCAGGACGAAGACAAAATGGACAGCATCTACATGATCCTCTTTCTCTTTCTTCATGAAGTCTGTAAGTACAAAATAACAAGTCATTTTATTATTCTTTCTTTTCTTTTCTTTTCTTTTCTTTTCTTTTCTTTTCTTTTCTTTTCTTTTCTTTTCTTTTCATTCTTTTACTAAACATTTACACGGCATCTTAGGAAACTGTTATTTATTTTTCCAACAGGTGAATATAATTGCAGTGTTGCTCATGTGGATCACGTTTTAACCGCTCAAGAGGGGGACCGTGTGGTGTTATCTTGTCTTATTATAGATGATCAGTTACACCGAGCATTATGGTATAAACAGGTTCTTGGAGAGAAACCTGTCCTAGTAGTGTCTTCATATCACCATTCTCAACCGAATGAATTTTCTTCAGATTTTGAGGAAACTCACCATTTTCATGCAGTGCGAACGGCTGATAGTTTTAACTTAACCATCTTGAGGACTTTGAAATCTGATTCAGGCACGTATTTCTGTGCCGCTGCCTTCGCTAATATTGTTTCCTTTGGGACTGGAACTATTCTGCTGGTTAAAGGTGAGGATTATAATATTTTTAATACTTTAATAATTTTTTTTTTAAAGATAGTTTATTCCATTTATTATCAATGCTAATTGTTTTTTCCCCTTATAGGTGCAGACCTCAAACCTGTTGTTATACAACAGCCTGAGCTTGGTGTTATCAAGCCAGGAAGCAATGTGACTCTGCAGTGCTCAGTGCAAGTGAAAATGTGTGATAAAGGAGTACAATTAGTTTACTGGTTCAGACAGAGTTCGGACACAATCCATCCAGGAATGATTTACACTCATGGAGACATGAAAAATGAGTGTGGAAAGAACTTTGCAGCCTCCACCTCTAATGCACAGAGCTGTCTGTATAACCTCCCCAAGATGAATGTTGGTCTCTCTGATGCTGGAATGTACTACTGTGCTGTGGTAACTTGTGATGAAGTTTTATTTGGAAACGGCACGATGTTGGTCATAGAAGGTATGTGCATTATTTTTGAGAACTATTATTTTTTAACAGACACGTTTATCTAAAGCAACTTGCAGTAGGAACATCACAAGACATTTATCATAAGAGCAATATTTGCAGTGCATAATGCCATGTTTCAAAGATAGATTAGATAAGATAGTTAGGTACTGGGGGTGTAAAAATGTATCGTGTCGCAATATATCACAAAACAAAAATGCAACAATATGTATCGTGGATAGTGACAATTTGTATTGTGCATAATTCACCCAAAATGAAAATTACTATGAGAAAAAATTCAAGTTTACAGAGTTTTAGTGTCAGTACTACATTGAACTACTTATATTATGTTGAATATAATGTATAATAATGCAATGGTGGAATATTTGTGGGTCCTAATAATGCCAAATGTCTTATGTTACCAGTAAAAAGTGATCTACATTATTTTAAATATATCTAGTCAATGACAAAGTGCAAGCATACCAGCACCAATTCTAAGCCTATTCATTTCGACCCCCAATGTAATACAAAATTTAGCATTTTAATCAACAGTACATTTTTTTTGTTATGTCTTGAAGTATCACAATAATATTGTATTGTGAGTTCAGTATCGGTTTATTTATCAAATCGTGACATGAGGGTATCGTTACATCCCTATTAAGTACACATGCTTTTTTTTTCTTTTATTAAATGAGTTATTATAGTAAATTTCTTGAACTTTCTATCTATCTATCTATCTATCTATCTATCTATCTTAGATAGATAGATAGATAGATAGATAGATAGATAGATATCTTAAATCCTAAAAACAAAGTATTTCTTTCAATTTTAGGAAACCTTTACATTTTATCTTTGAAGTAAAATCATTTTAAAGAAGACAATGAAGCCAAATGTTTAATATAATAAATGTTGTGTTCATAACACTATTCATGCAGGCTTTTATATTCTTGTGGTGTACTATTTAATTGTGGGGATTGAACTTAGTTTGACAAAATATTTTTAGAGCACACTATGATTTATAAAGTTGCCCAATGTTTATTGTGTTTCAGATGAATTTAATAATGAGAGTATGCTGTATATTATTTTAATTGGCCTTGCAGTGCTGTGTTTAATCAGCCTTATCATCAATATGTTGCTCTGTTTACCAATGAGAAGAAAAGGTAAGACATTTCTTAATTTAACTGATATAATTTAAGTTAAAGTAATGTTATTGTTATTATTAATCCTAATCTTGAAAATTATTTGTTTATATAAAATAAAATGAGGGTGTAACTCTTCTCAAACTTCATTATTTGACTTTAACAGGTAGAATGCCTCAACAAATCCAGACTTCTAATGACGACACAACCACAGTTCAGGTTTGAAGAATCAAATGTGTTAATAACAGTTAACTCATGTAACTGAAACGAGCGCTGAAAAAAATTTAAGAGTCTCCTAATTCTTTCTTCTAGTACTGCAACACCGATGACATTAACTATGCTGCCCTGAACCTTTCCACAAAAAGAGGTCATAGAAAGAGGACCTTAGAGGAGACACCGTACTCTAGGCCGATGTTGTGAGATAATATCTGAAACCTGCTTCTGATTGTCAAAACGTACCGTAATATTTAACACAAAGTCCAGGAGTGCATTAATAATATATCACATTTGTGTCTGTAATGATAAAACTGCCTGTGCACTTGGCGTGTCTCTGCTTATTCTGCTATGTGTTAAATGTGTTTTTTCAAGAAACATGCTGTGAGTGTTAACATTAACACTTCTGAGAGACTTGTGTAAGGGAAACAATGTGCAAAATGATATAAAAGCATAACCACATCCTGTAAGGGTTTAACAAGATGTGACAGTAGTGTGTACATCCACTTGAATAAACATTCAGCTTTGGTTAATTAGATTTAGGTCAAGCTTCTAATTCGGTTATTCATCCCCAACACTATATGGTTACTTTCTCAGAGCATGTGTGTTGAATAGTTCATCCCACAATGCAATGCACTCGATTTGACCTTCCATTTCCAGTGAATGTAGGACAGACAGGAAATAACAACTGTGATATTTAACATATTCTTCTTTACTCATTATGTGATCAGACTGCCAAGAATTAAATTCAACACGAGTCAGCACTTTGTAACCCATTTTATTTCTCTAATGTGACATACTTCATGTTGATATTCAATGAGGGGGGAAAAATAGGGGTTAATTTCCATGCAAATCATGGAACTGGTTTCTTTAGTTGCAGTGGAAGGCTTGAAAAATAAGTGGGATTAGTGATGCTGAAAAAAGGAATGTGGTTTCAGAGTTGTAGGAAACTTTTTTTCTTTTCTTTGGAATAACATGCATTGATGAACCATGCATTTAGTAAATTTGGATTAATGCTGACCAGCCATTTTTATTTCCAATACAAGAACATGATGCAACTGCTGAATTAAAATCGCCTGAAAAATTGCAATAGTCTTTTCCCTATTGTGATATACAGTGGGTACGGAAAATATTCAGACCCCCTTAAATTTTTCACTCTTTGTTATATTTCAGCCATTTGCTAAAATCATTTAAGTTCATTTTTTCCCTCATTAATGTACACACAGCACCCCATATTGACAGAAAAACACAGAATTGTTGACATTTTTGCAGATTTATTAAAAAAGAAAAACTGAAATATCACATGGTCCTAAGTATTCAGACCCTTTGCTGTGACACTCATATATTTAACTCAGGTTCTGTCCATTTCTTCTGATCATCCTTAAGATGGTTCTACACATTCATTTGAGTCCAGCTGTGTTTGATTATACTGATTGGACTTGATTAGGAAAGCCACACACCTGTCTATATGAGACCTTACAGCTCACAGTGCATGTCAAAGCAAATGAGAATCATGAGGTCAAAGGAACTGCCTGAAGAACTCAGAGACAGAATTGTGGCAAGGCACAGATCTGGCCAAGGTTACAAAAGAAGAGCCTTGGTGAGAGAGGTAAAGAAGAACCCAAAGATCACCGTGGCTGAGCTCCAGAGATGCAGTCGGGAGATGGGAGAAAGTTGTAATGTTGAAATGGCTGGTCCTCCAGCAGGGGGAGGACATTGAAAACTTCTTGCGCCGTTTCGAGCGTCTGGCCAGAACCTGGAGGTGGCCAGAGGATGAATGGAGTTACCATCTGGTTCCACTGTTGTCTGGGCAAGCGCTGGAGGCCTATTTGGCCATGGACGAGGACCGAGCGGAGGTTTACAACGACCTGAAGGAGGCGCTGTTGGAAAAGTTTAATATCTCGCCAGAAACTTACCGCCAGCGGTTCCGGGGAACTTCTACTCCAGCTGGAGAGTCACCGACGGAAACGTATAATCGACTGCGGAATTTGTACCGACGCTGGGTGAGACCTGAGCTGCGCACAAAGGAGGAGATCGGTGAGACAATAGTCCTGGAACAGTTTCTGTGTGTTCTACCCTATGAGATTCGAGTCTGGGTCAAGGAACATGAGCCGGCAACTGGACTGGATGCTGCTAAACTGGCTCAGCAGTACATCAACGCTCAACGTGGAAGTCAGCGCTCTCAACCAATGAAAGGTAACTTTAAAACCCCTCCCAGTAGTTCTGGGGAACCTAATACAGACTCTAATGTTACTCAGGCACAGAAAGTGGCTCCTGAGAAAAAACTTGTTTGCTTTTACTGCCAACAACTGGGTCACAAAGCAACAGTGTGTCCAGTGCATAAAGCTAAACTGACTGGCTTTTGTTATGTCCCAAGAGAAGAGGACAGTATGAACAATGTGCGCAAAACCCAGAATGTGCAAGTGACTGTAAATGGAAAATGTATGAATGCTTTGTTGGACACTGGAAGCTCCTTGTCGCTATTAAAAAAGTCATATGTTACATGTATCACAGTTGTTCACGGGGATGTCAAGCAGTACCCCCAAACAGAAGTTAATGTATGTGTGCAAGACCAAACTTACCTGTTGAATGTAGCAATTGTAGATGACTTACCTGCTGATATGATTTTGGGAAGAGACTTACCAGTGCTCACTGAATTGTTGCATTCTGTTGAGACTTGTGTGTCCACCTCGAATGCTGTCAATGTTGCTTGTCCGGTAATGACACGAGCCCAGGTTAAAACAGGTCTGCAGCCATTGCCAGACTTTCATCATAGTCTGCTGCAAGGCGGGACCAAGGGCCCCAGGAAGACACGTCGCCAACGGCGACTGGAAAAAGGCCTGGGTACACCAGCTCCTAAGATCCAAACCGAGGGTCTGGGAATTCATGACTGGCAGGTCCCAGAGAATATTGCAGAACTGCAAAAAGCTGACGAGTCTTTGAAACCTCTGTTTACTAAAGTGTTGGAGGGAAAACAAGCTGACTTGTGTGGGGAAAAATATGTTGTTGTCAATGATATATTGTACATGCAAACACCTGATTCTACCCGTTTGGTTGTCCCTACATGTTGTCGCCCCCTTGTGTTACACCTAGCACACAGTGTTCCATGGGCAGGGCACATGGCACTGCAAAAGACCTATGCACGCATTAGCTCGCGATTTGTTTGGCCCTCCATGTACACTGATGTACAAACATACTGCACCACATGCCATACATGTCAAAAGACCAGTGCTGTGCGCCAACGAGATAGGGCACCATTACATCCTCTGCCTGTGATATCTGTCCCCTTTCAGCGCATCGCCATGGACATTGTCGGGCCGCTGGAAAGAAGCAGTGCAGGGCACCAATATATCCTGGTCGTCAGTGACTACGCGACAAGGTATCCCGAAGCTTTCCCTCTCCGTTCCATCACTACACCCAAGGTCATCAATGCTCTCGTCCAGCTGTTCTCCCGAGTGGGAATACCCGAGGAGATCCTCACAGATCAAGGGACTAACTTTACGTCACGGCTGATGAAGTTACTGCACCGGCAGCTGGGCATCACCGCTATAAAGACTAGTCCATACCATCCACAGACCGATGGGCTGGTGGAGCGTTTTAACCAGACGCTCAAGAACATGCTTCGCAAGTTTGTGTCAGACACTGGAAGGGACTGGGACAAATGGCTACCATTCGTGCTGTTCGCCTACAGAGAGGTACCACAAGCATCGACGGGCTTCTCTCCGTTCGAGCTCTTGTATGGATGGCGGGTTCAAGGACCACTGGATCTCCTACGTAAAGGTTGGGAGACTGCTTCATCTGGAGAGGTAACTAAGTCTGAGAAGGGCATTGTCCAGTACGTCCTTGAGATGAGGGACCGCCTGGAGAGCTACAGGGAGCAAGCCCAAGAAAACCTCCGACAGGCACAAAAGGCACAGAAGACATGGTACGACCAACACGCCAGATCCCGAGAATTGAAACCTGGACAAAAGGTTTTGTTACTGCTCCCGACATCGATGAACAAACTACTGATGAAGTGGCAAGGCCCATACACTGTAGTTCGTAAGATGGGACCAGTAACGTATGAAATTCATCACCCTGACAAGGGCAAGACTGTACAAACTTATCACATCAACCTCCTGAAGGAGTGGAGAGAACCACCCAGCAAGCCAGAAACATCGCTGCTGATTCGTGAGGTGGAGGATGATCAGGAGGATGAACAGCCAGAGCCGAAGGTGAGAGAGCCAGCAGAGGTTGATCTCCGTCATTTGGGAGAGGATAAACGAGCTGAGCTGCACCACCTTCTGGGTCGATATCCCTCGTTGTTCCGTCAGAGGCCTGGGCGGACCAACTTGGTACAACACCAGATCCACCTGCTCAATCAGAACCCTTCACGACAGCGACCGTATCGTGTTCCAGAGAGGCTGGTGGCACCTCTGAAAGCAGAGATTGGGACGATGCTAGAGTTGGGAGTTATTGAGCCCTCTAAGAGCGAGTGGAGCAGCCCCATAGTTATCGTCCCGAAGAAGGATGATACATTACGTATCTGCATTGACTTTCGAAAGCTGAATGCTCAGTCAAGGTTTGATGCCTATCCGATGCCACGCATTGATGACCTACTGGAACGTATCGGCCAAGCCAGGTACATTACAACTTTGGATTTATGTAAAGGATACTGGCAAGTTCCCCTGGAGGAGGCGTCCAGACCCTACACGGCATTCCGGACCCCACTGGGACTATACCAGTTCACCGTTCTACCATTCGGGCTGCATGGAGCACCCGCAACATTCCAGCGACTAATGGACCAAGTCCTCAGAGGCTGTGAAGAGTGGTCAGCTGCATATCTGGATGACGTTGTCATATACAGTGCAACTTGGGAGGACCATCTTATACACCTCAGAGAAACCCTGAGCAAGATCCAGGAGGCTGGTCTGACTTTAAATGTGGCAAAATGTGAATGGGCGAAGTCTGAGACCAACTACCTTGGTTACCACCTGGGAAACGGAGAGTTAAAGCCTCAAGTGGACAAGGTAGAAGCTGTTCGACGCAGCCCAAAACCAAGGACAAAAAAAGAGGTCAGATCCTTCTTAGGACTGGTGGGGTGGTATCGACGATTCATCCCCAACTTCTCTACCACTGCTGTCCCACTGACCAACCTCCTCTGTAAGAACGTGAAGAACCCGATTATCTGGACTGAGGAATGTGAAATGGCCTTCAACACTCTAAAGAGGCAGATGTGTTCTGGCCCAGTCCTCATAAGTCCGGACTTCACAAAGGCGTTCATTGTTCAGGTAGATGCTTCAGCTGTGGGGATTGGAGCAGTCCTGGCCCAAGGAGACCTGGGCGAAGAGAGGCCCATAGCGTTCCTGAGCCGGAAACTGCTACCCAGAGAAAGCCGATACTCTACAGTGGAGAAGGAAGGTCTGGCGATCAAGTGGGCCTTGGAGAGCCTCAGGTACTACCTGCTAGGAAGGGAGTTTACCCTGGAGACAGATCACCGAGCCCTGACGTGGATCCACACCATGAAGGACCACAACTCCCGGGTGACTAGGTGGTATCTCTCCCTGCAACCCTACCAGTTTAAGGTCAGACATCGACCTGGACCCCAAAACAAAATTGCCGACTACCTGTCCCGAAATCCGGTCAGTTTGCGGCCTGGAGAGGGGGGAGGTGATGTGACAGAGTGACCTGTCCCTGTTGGTTAGCGCAGCACACACACACACACACACACACACACACACACACACACACACACACACTCAGCCCAACTTACCTCATCCTCCGTTCCCTGCTGAGGCGTTGTGGGTGCACACGCACGCCATTAGCACGCTGGTCGTCATACACGCAAACATATCCACTCCATTTCCATCCCCGTCAGAATCCACGCTGCGCATAACAACATGCATACATACCTGAGTTGTTTTTCGTTTTGTTTCTATGTTTTGTCATGTTATCGTGTTAATACATACCTGTGTTCCGTGTTTGTCAGCGTCTGTGTTGCCGGTCTTTCGCGTTGCTTCTCCACCATCAGTCGGCCGAACCTGAGCGTCACCCAGCGGCCGGGATAATTAGTGCCGGGATCGCTGTGTGTGGACGCGTCGGCGCGAAGCAACCGGAAGTCGGCTCGTCCACTGTCTTGTTAATATGGGGGGGGGGGGTAATGGAAAGTTGCACTATTATTATGTGTTTATTATTATTTATGTCTATATTTGTATTTGTTATTTTGACTTTATTTTTTTGTTTATATATATTTCGTTATTTTATGTGTGTAAATATTTATGTAATGTTGCAATATACTCACCTGAATACTTACCCACTCATGTTGATGATGGTTTTAACAAAATGGGTGGGGCTTGGACTATAAAGAGGAGCCCCAAATAAGAAAAGGTTGTCAGTTAACCTGGCGAGCAAGCGAGCAAGTGTGGTGCCGTGAGCGATTTATTTGACATTTTGACATTGAGGTAGTTTGCGTGTATATATTTATATATATACATTTTTCTTTCTTTGTTTTTTGTGCAGTTTTTTTTTTTCCTATTTGTTTTTTTTGTTTGTTACTTTTGTAAATAGCTTTGGTTGTTTGTCTACTGGGACTGTTTCACCTCTCGAGCACTGTAAATAAACATCACTTTACACTTACATCTCTGCGAGTATTGCCATATTTTTTTTTTGGATTCTTTTTTTTTTTTTTTTTGGGCAAACCCAGTTTCGCCTGACAGCGGGCCTGCGAAGACTCGTTGTCCCACAATGGTAGAGTGGCCCGACGGAAGTGCAAGACACATGAAAGCCCGCATGGAGTTTGCCAAGATGGTGAGAAATAAGATTCTCTGGTCTGATGAGACCAAGATAGAACTTTTTGGCCTTAATTCTAAGCAGTATGTGTGGAGAAAACCAGGCACTTCTCATCACCTGTCCAATACAGTCCCAACAGTGAAGCATGGTGGTGGCAGCATCATGCTGTGGAGGTGTTTTTCAGCTGCAGGGACAGGACAACTGGTTGCAATCGAGGGAAAGATGAATGCGGCCAAGTATAGGGATATCCTGGATGAAAACCTTCTCCAGAGTGCTCAGGACCTCTCAGACTGGGCCGAAGGTTTACATTCCAGCAAGACAATGACCCTAAGCACACAGCTAAAATAACGAAGGAGTGGCTTCACAACAACTCTGTGACTGTGCATGAATGGCCCAGCCAGAGCCCTGACTTAAACCTAATTGAGCATCTCTGGAGAGACCTAAAAATGGCTGTCCACCAACGTTTACCATCCAACCTGACAGAACTGGAGAGGATCTGCAAGGAGGAATGGCAGAGGATCCCCAAATCCAGGTGTGAAAAACTTGTTGCATCTTTCCCAAAAAGACTCATGGCTGTATTAGATCAAAAGGGTGCTTCTACTAAATACTGAGCAAAGGGTCTGAATACTTAGGACCATGTGATATTTCAGTTTTTCTTTTTTAATAAATCTGCAAAAATGTCAACAATTCTGTGTTTTTCTGTCAATATGGGGTGCTGTGTGTACATTAATGAGGGAAAAAAATGAACAAATGATTTTAGCAAATGGCTGCAATATAACAAAGAGTGAAAAATTTAAGGGGGTCTGAATACTTTCCATACCCACTGTATATATGAGTAAAATGACTTCTCAAACAAGAAAAAAATCTAGAGAAGGACTTGCTTTTGTCCATTGAGAATTAATTGGGTAGTTGTGGTTTTGCTATTGGTCAGTCTCATGTTAGTGACAGGTTGTCCCGCCCACGCACCAGTAAACCTCATCAGAGAAAAGATGTCACTGCAAGAGAGAGGGGAAGTTATTTTGATTCAAGATTATGAGGGCACATCTATTTTTAAAAAATAATTACATGCACAGATATATAATTTATAATAAATACCGTAAAATTCCATTTTATAAAATAATTGTTAATATGTCTTAGTGATTTTAAACATGCACCATGATGAGGTCATGTGACAACAGTGTAGAAAACTACTATTATAAGCTACCAGGTGATGGCAGTGAGGGATCACAAAAATAGTAAAACAGACATATTGTTCTATCTTGATTTACAACATGCCTATTTAATGCACTTACAATATTCATTCATCATTATAATAAGACTTAGAGTACATATAATCACCCAGCACATGCCTTCATTTTCATTCATTAGAATATTATAATACAACAGTTTTGTTTTAATGTTCATAACTCATCTGTGTCTTTCAGGGTTTAAAATCGTGAGATAATATTCCAGTTCTTGAATTACTATGCTACCAAAAGCTCCACCAAGAAATTCCATACAGACCTGTTTTGTTGTTTTTTGTCTACTGCCACTAAATTTGTACCTTTTTCACTTGTATACTGTAATGTGGAATGTAACATATTCATCACAATATTCAAGATTAAACTGATTTTATGTTTCTTCGTGTGAGTACACATATGTCAGCTATTGGCCTTACTCTGACATGTATTATAAAGAGAAGTTTCCTTTGACTGAGGTACAGTAGAAGCTTATCAGTGTATTAAACAATTGTAGTTAATTCAAATGTTTATAACTTCATTTCTAGTCAGTTTTAATCATGCTAAATAAATTGATATGAATATCAGAATAGATCATTTACATTAAAGATTATACTTTGATGTAGCATATCTGTGTTAAAAGTGGAACGAGGAAATGGGCAATGACTTGTTAGCTCAGAGAGCCAGTGGAATCGTGACATAGTGCTTCCACTCAAAGCAGAGTGAAGGTTTCAGAGAAGTTTGTGCCCTGGAGATTATGTGAAAAATGTATGTCATTCTCTTCATTGTATGTTTTCTCTTTTATAAACCATGTAAGTACAAAACTACACCTTTAACATTTTTCTTGAGCTTTCCTTACTTGTCATTGTTTCGTCTACAGTATGTATCAACGGATGTCTACGCATTTATGTAATAATTGCCTTAATTATTTTACAGCAATGCAACAGCAATATTCTGGAAGTATTTTGCAGATGGGGGATGTAACAGCTCAAGTGGGTGATGATGTGACATTTTACTGCTTTCACCCAAAAGACCAAATGAATAGAGTTATGTGGTTCAAACAGACTCTGGGAGAAAAACCTGCTTTTGTAGCCTCTTCTTATCACTGGTCTCAAGACAGTGTAGTTAATGTTGAGTTTAAAAAGACAAAGCGCTTTAAAGTGAATTCAGGGCTTAACAGCTTTAATCTGACTATTGAAAGAACTGTACAATCCGATTCCGCCACATATTATTGTGCAGGTTCCTTTTCTAACCTTTTCTACTTTGGAGTTGGAACTAATCTGGTGCTTAGAGGTGAGTGGTCAACATTTAGATTTACCCTTTCTGAAATTAGTCAAATTTTACAGCCTAAAATTCATTATATTCCTTCAATAGGTTCTAAATCCAAGAGGATTCATATTCTGCAGCAATCCAGAACAGCATCATCAGATGGAAATGTGACTCTGCAATGTACAATCCAAAATGAACAACAGAACTGTGGAGGCGAACACAGAGTCTACTGGTTCAGACACGGTTCAGGAAAATCTCGTCCAGGAATCATTTATGCTCAAGAAAGTTGTAAAAACAGCTCAGTGACTGCTTCTCCTACCAGGAGCTGTGTCTACAATCTCTCTATGAGAAACATCAACCCTGGGACCTACTACTGTGCTGTGGTCACATGTGGGGAGATTTTATTTGGACATGGAATTAATCTGGATATTGACGGTAAGTGTGTTGAGTTAAATTCATCTTCGGCAGCCATTTTAAGGATGTTGATGGAGTAATATGTAATTCTATGTAATTTCACAGAGCTTCTAGTGTAATGCTAAGACAAAAACTGTGTATTTTTGACCAAAAACACTTTATAATATGACACAGATTACTTTTGTGTGCATATAGCAATTTTTAAAACAGTGATTATTGTTGATATGGAATACTGAATTTCTATTGATGCAAATTTATTTGCATGCTTCATATTGTTGTACGTACAGTAGTGGCCAAAAGTTTTTTTAATTTATTTATTTATTTATTTTTTTAATAATTTAAGTATGAGGGAAGAACAAAACACTAAACTTGGTTAAGGTATTTATCTGACAAAATTATTTGGCAAAAAGGGGCATACTACAGCTACAGATGAAAAAAAAAAAAGGGTCCGTACAATTTGGCATGTTTCATTGCATTATCGCAAATAAAACCAGTGACTACAAGCACAACTATACGCAAATGATTATTTTTTTCTATATGCAAAAATTAAGAATTTTTTCAAAATATTTGAATGAGATGAGATGTCTATTTTCCTAGGCCGGACATCACTTTTGGCCACGTCTATAGTTCTAGGACATGGCATATGATGCATTCAGTTATGTTATTGTTTCAGATGAACATAAAGACCAGCACATGCAGTTCTACATTCTCATTGGCCTTGCAGCATTGCTGATCATAAGCTTCATAACTAATGTTCTACTTTGCGTGACAAAGACAAAAGGTAACCACTGACTTCATATATAATACATCACATAAAACATTAATGAGAATACACAGTAAAAAGGTGAAAATATGCAGTATCTTGTATTGTTCAGAAACTTCCTATAAGATTTATGCAATAAACATAATTCCCTTTATGTCATTTTGAAATATTAAAACTCATCTAAAGTTACATCTTATAATAGGCAACACATCCCAGCAAGTTCATGCTACAGATACTTACAGTCAAGTGCACAAGTTTATTATACAGGCAAAATTAAATGCATAACTAAAAGTCAAGTATTTAGTGGTGTATGTGATGTATCACTTCACAGAAACATTTATTAAACATAAACATATATTTTATTTTTAGTACCACGGGACCTCTGATATGAATTATGCTGCCTTCAAATTCACAACCCAAAGCTCAAGACAGCAGAAAGTGGGGAGGCAAAGACAAACAGAATACTCTGGACTGAAATTAAATGATTCAGTACTGTAACTGTTACATGTCTCTTGTTTTCTGTGACCTAGTTTTCCCCATTGTGTTTGATTAGTCATTTGATTCACCTGTGTCCAGTTAATTATCTCATTAAGTTCCCTTTGTTCGTTACATGTATATATAGCCTACCCTGTGTGCTCCTTCACTCCTTGTCTGTTCTCGTTTATGTTGAGATGTGTATATTGAGTTTCCTGCCTGTTTCTATTATTAAATACTACTCCTCATATTCGCCTTCGTCCTTGTGCCTTCCTATACACACACGTGCACGTAACAGTAACACTGTATTTGAAGTTGCTAATATTGTTTGATAACCAGAGCCACTCTGAATATCATTGTGGCGACCAGGGCGGGCGAGATCCGTGAGGGAACGGCGCGAGGCCGGTGACGCAAGTGATAACGAGCATCACCTGGGAGGCGCACCGGCCTTGAGTCTCTCACGGAGGAGCTCCGGGTCGGGAGCATAAAAGGAGGAGCGACGATCGTGAAGGACGAGAGAGGACCAGGCCTGGACTTTATTTTATGTTTTATTATGTTTGTGTGGCCGGCAGACGTCCGCGAGGGTCTGCCGGCATTACTTTCGTTTTGTTCTTTGTTTATTTTGAATTAAAGTTTTGTTGAACGTTCGCCGGTTCCCGCCTCCTTCTTCCCGTATTTACGAACTGTGTTACAATCATATTATTTTATGTTCTGAAATAATTATGAAATATAAATGTCTCTTTATTCAGTTGAAATAACCACAGTTTTTGATGTCTCACTGTATGTGAATAAAGAGTCTTATTTTTCCAAAAAAAAAAAAAAAAAAAAAAAACAGACTTGCTTTTATTTGTTTTGATTAACGTTAGATAAGATACACCACAAACCACAAGGTCACACTGTAGTATATTGAGTTAAATACATAAACCCAGGAATAAGCACTGTTGGCCACTCGGGGTTAGACATTTGGTTGGCCAGTGAATTGTCCAAAGAGACACCTGTGTTAACAGAGTTCGTGATTCAGTGATTGCACAGTAAAATCTAAAAGAAGAACTGCCCATCGTTGTCCTGACTTTTATTTGTGTTATTCGAACAAACACAACAGTTGGCGACGAGGATTTTACGGATCGTTTAGAAGCGTTTTCTCCTAGTTTTTTTTACGGATGGGCGTTTTTTTTTCCCGGGGGGAAAAGCGAAAAAGAGAGAGGAACCCAGACTCACGAAGACTGAGGGGTAGATTCAGCGCGAAATAGTAAGTGAAAGCAGAAAGATGGCAGGATATATTGGAAAGATTGATGCATTTGACAATGCTACGGACGATTGGACTTTGTACTGTGAACGAATCGAGCAGTATTTCAAAGCTAATGACATTGATAATGACAAGAGGGTGTCAGTGTTGTTGAGTGCGATAGGAGGGAAAGCTTATGCACTACTAAGAAGCCTCACTGCTCCCACAAAGCCTGCCGATCTTAGTTTTGACAACATTGTGAAAGTAATGCAAGAGCATCTAGCGCCAAAACCGCTGCTCATTGCAGAACGATTCAGATTTCATAAACGGAATCAGAACGACGGAGAGTCAATCGCGGTTTATGTCGCCGAATTAAAGAAGTTGTCAGAACACTGTCAGTTTGGGGATGGACTGAATGACGCGCTGAGAGATCGTCTAGTCTGTGGCATTTCACAAGAGAGTATACAGAAGAGATTGCTCTCTGAGGCAGATCTAACATTCAAACGTGCGGTTGAAATTGCTGTCGCCATGGAAACGGCTGCCAGAGACGCAGTCGAGCTGCGATCAGGAGTAAAAGTGTCTGTAAATAAGCTGGCCACTGCAGGTAAACCTAAGACAGTGCAGAAAGTTGAACTGTGTTACCGTTGTGATCGGGGTGGACACAAAGCAAATCAGTGCAGGTTCAAAACTGAAATATGCAGAAAGTGCAATAAAATGGGTCACATACAAAGAGCATGTCGATCTGATGTACAATACAGTGATAAGGAGAGACGGTACAAGACTCAGAAAAAGAAAAGTAGGAATGTGCATGTTGTCGCTGAAAACTCAGATGAAGAAAGTGATAAAGGGTTGGCGAATTTAGAAATCTACAGCCTGAAAAGTGACTTGAAACAAGCAATCTGGCTTACACCTCAATTGAATGGACAGCCAGTTAGAATGGAATTGGACACCGGTTCCGCCGTTTCAGTGATGTCACAGTGCGAGTTTGAAAAACATTTCAAGATGGCTAAGTTAAAGCCATCGCCTGTCAAACTGAAAACATATACTGGTGAGCCCATAATTCCCCTAGGAGTGATGCCTGTGACTGTAAAGTACAATAATCAACAGAGAGAGTTGGATCTGTACATAGTACGAACAGAAGGACCAGCACTTTGGGGACGTGACTGGTTGAGAAAGTTGCAGTTGGACTGGAAATCCATAAAAAGTCTGCAAATCACAGTCCCTGCGTCACCTAGCACGCAAAAGAAACTGGAAAAAGTGCTGGATGGGGCTTCAGCAGTGTTTCAATTGGGAATAGGAACTCTGAAAAATATCAAGGGGAATATAACCTTGGATGAGAACGCTGTTCCAAAGTTTTACAAAGCAAGGCCTGTTCCCTATGCTATTCGCCAGAAATTGGAAACTGAACTGGATCGGTTGGAAGCTGAAGGAATACTTTCAAAAGTTGACTGGAGTCCCTGGGCCACTCCTGTTGTTCCTGTCGCGAAGAAAGACGGAACTGTAAGATTGTGCGGGGATTTTAAAGTCTCAGTCAACCCTGTATTGCAGGCAGAACAATATCCACTACCGAGAATAGAGGATATTTTTGCTACACTCTCAGGAGGTCAGCTTTTTAGCAAAATAGACTTGGCAGAAGCATATTTACAAATGGAAATGGAGGAGGACTCAAAAGTGTTCTTGACTATTAATACTCACAAGGGCTTGTACCGCTATAATAGGCTTGTTTTCGGTGTCGCCTCAGCACCGGCCTTATGGCAAAAGGCTATGGATCAGGTACTTCAGGGTTGCCCTGGTACCCAATGCTACCTCGATGACATCATTGTCACAGGTGATAGTGACAGTAGTCACTTGGAGAACTTAGCACGAGTCTTGAAGAGATTGGAAGAGTATGGACTGCGTGCAAGACGTGATAAGTGTGAGTTTTTCAAGGAAACAATCACATATTGTGGGCACAAAATCGATGCAAATGGTCTGCACAAGTGTCATGACAAGCTAAAAGCTGTTGCAGAAGCTCCACAACCGAAAGATGTCTCACAATTAAGGTCATTTCTTGGATTTATCAATTACTACAACAGATTTTTGCCAAATCTAGCCACTGTTCTCCATCCTTTAAATGCCTTGTTGCAAGCAGGAAAGAAATGGATGTGGTCAAAGCAATGCATGCAAGCTTTTCAGGAAGCAAAGAAACTGGTGATGTCAGATACAGTTCTGACTCATTTTGACCCTCACAAACCATTAAGGTTAGCCTGTGATGCCTCACCATACGGAATCGGAGCGGTGTTGTCACATATGATGGCTGATGGAACGGAGCGCCCCATAGCTTTTGCGTCACGCTCCCTTACTGCTGCAGAGAAGAACTACGCACAGATCGACAGGGAAGCTTTGAGCCTGGTATGGGGTGTGAAACGATTCAATCAGTATCTGTATGGAAACAAGTTTACCTTGGTTACAGACCATCAGCCGCTGGTTTCCATCTTCAGTCCTCAGAAAGGAGTTCCACTGACAGCAGCAGCACGGATGCAAAGGTGGGCATTGTTTCTGGGAGGACATAGATACCAGATTGAATTCAAAAGAACGCACAAACATGCTAATGCTGACGGGCTATCACGCCTACCATTGGATGGGTGTGATTCAAAGACAGAAAATGTAAGCACACCTTTGGATGTTTTTACAATTGCTCAGCTTGAGAGTTCTCCTGTTACAGACGAAATGATTCGGAGAGAAACCAGGAGAGATCCTGCATTGTCCCAGGTATATTCAGCTATACTGTCTGGCTGGAATAGAGAGCAGAAGCTTCGATTCACACCGTTCTATCAGCGCCGTGATGAACTCACTCTAGATGGTGGTTGCATCATGTGGGGTTTAAGGGTTGTTGTACCACCTAAGTTGCGAACTCGAGTCTTGGAGGAGCTCCACGTTGGACATCTTGGAGTGGTAAAGATGAAGTCACTTGCAAGAAGTTTTGTATGGTGGCCCGGTATAGATCAGCAGATCGAGCAGCTCGCCATGCACTGCTCAGGATGTCAATATGTGCAAAAGATGCCAAGACCTGCCCCGCTACATCCTTGGGAATGGCCTGCATTACCGTGGCAAAGGATCCATGTTGATTTTGCGGGTCCTTTCATGGGCACTACATTTCTGGTTGTTGTTGATGCATGTTCAAAGTGGCCAGAAGTGTTCAGCATGACCTCCACAACTGCCGCCCAAACTGTGATGGTTCTGAGAGAACTTTTCGCAAGGACTGGTGTACCAGAACAGCTGGTGAGTGACAATGGTCCTCAGTTTATATCTGAGGAGTTCCAGATCTTCCTAAGGAACAATGGTATCAAGCATGTGACCTCAGCGCCCTACCACCCAGCTACTAATGGCTTAGCTGAGAGATTTGTGCAAAGCTTGAAGAATTCACTGCGAGCCATGACACATGAGAAGCTCACACTAAGCCAGAAGCTTCACAATTTCTTGTTTGCATATCGAAATGCAACTCATGTCACCACAAATCGAACACCTGCCATGTTGTTCCTTGGTAGACCCTTACGTTCAAGGCTAGACTTGCTGAAACCCAATTTGAGGAGAACCGTACATGACAGACAGATAAAACAATCACGAGGGGGAGGAGAAAGAAGAGAGTTAGAAGTTGGTGAGAGTGTGCTAGCTAGGAACTACAGAGGAGATCACAAATGGACACCTGCAAAGGTCAAGGAACGAACAGGACCACTCTCATATACAGTTGAGATTGCACCAGATACCATCTGGAGACGGCACATTGATCAGTTGAGAAGATCAAATGTTTCTCTGGATAGTGGTTCTGTCAGTGTTCCATTCAGCTCTACTGATACTGTTACTAGTGAAAGTGATGCAACAACACCTCAAGATGGCACTGTATCTTCCAGTGAAGCACCACAAACACCAATTCCGACCTGTGAAGAGAAACGTTACCCTACCCGTATACGGAAGCCACCAACCCGTCTTGATTTATAGAAGAGACACAGTGGAAATAAAAAAAAAAAGGGAAAAAACTTTGAATGGGACATTATAGTCATAAGTAGCATAAGTTTATTTCTTTTGTATGTGGAATGTTCTGTTACAGGTGAAAATGTTTTTTTTTTAGATTTTCTTATCTAAGGGGGGAGGAAGTGTAGTATATTGAGTTAAATACATAAACCCAGGAATAAGCACTGTTGGCCACTCGGGGTTAGACATTTGGTTGGCCAGTGAATTGTCCAAAGAGACACCTGTGTTAACAGAGTTCGTGATTCAGTGATTGCACAGTAAAATCTAAAAGAAGAACTGCCCATCGTTGTCCTGACTTTTATTTGTGTTATTCGAACAAACACAACACACACCTCTGTAGTTTAGCCCAGTTAACACCCCAGTACTGTGGTAAGATCTAATCAACAGACCAAAGTAGAAGAGTTTTAGTCAGCCCCATTTGACATGCATGAAACAGTCTGCAGTGACTTTGGCCTATTTAACACCTACTCAACTCTAGGGGCAGAAATGTCAAATATAATGCCAGTTTTTTTCCTCTGACCTTTGCCTACTTTACAGGTTTTATTTTTTTTTTCTTATCACTTGCTTTAAGTTGGCAAAAAAATTAAATTCACTGCTGAACAATAACCGCTAGTTTGTATTTTTTTCCCCCTATATTTTCCCTATGACAATTTTATGATTAGTTTATGTACTACAAACACATGTGCATTGAGTCATCATGGATTTTATACAACGTGATTTTTTTTTTTTTTTTTTTAAATCACAGAATAAGGCAGAAAATATACTATTTTATAGTTTCTATACTGTAATAAAGGCTATGTCAATTAGTTGTCCTGGTTGTCCTTCTTCCTCAATAAATAAGCTACAATTACTACAAAATGCAGCTGCTAGAGTTCTTACCAGGTCAAGAAAATATGATCATATATCACCAATTTTATCATCTCTACACTGGTTACCCATTAAGTTCCGTATCGATTATAAAGTATTGCTAATGACCTATAAGGCTCTAAATGGTTTAGCTCCTGTGTACTTAACCGATCTTCTATTGCCTTACAATCCTACACGCTCCTTAAGATCGCAAAACTCTGGACTTCTGGTTGTACCTAGGATATCCAAGTCCACTAAAGGAGGGAGAGCGTTTTCACATTTGGCTCCGAAACTCTAGAATAGCCTTCCTGATAATGTTAGGGGCTCAGACTCACTCACCCAGTTTAAATCTAGATTAAAGACGCATCTCTTTAGCCAAGCATTCACATAATGCATCTCATACCAGATCAATTGCACATGACTATCTTTGCTTAATGTTACGAACAGCAGCTACGCTAATTATTCTCCATTTGCTTTTCTGTTTTACCTCGGGACACCTGTCCCAAGGGGACTAGAGAGGACCTCAGATGACCAACACCTATGAAGAGACGGCGCCAACTCCTGCGAGGACTTCAGAAGACGCAATCATCTGGATCAACATGCACATTGCCAAATTTCTATATATCCTAATTATTGTTAATATGTAATTCATTTTTCCAGGAGCTCATTGCTTCTACCTTCAGTTAAACCGCTAACAGTGATTGTTAATTAATTGCCTAAATTATTACATTATTTGCAAACTGCATTCTTTAAATTGTAATGTTGACATGCATTCTCTGTAAAGCTGCTTTGAAATGATTTGTATCGTGAAAAGGGCTATACAAATAAATGTGAAGTGAATTGAATTAGCACTGCAATACTCATATACTTTATTGTTTTGATAATACCCTGAAAAACCCACATAAACCATGTGATGTCTCATCTGACTTCATGTTTCATTAGTCAAAGCGATAGCTGGATGCCTTTGTCCATATAAAGTATTTCCTGGAACGTCATAAGTTATTACTTTTATGAGGCCGTTTTAGACTTTCTGTGAGATGTTGCCCTCCAACTTCCAATATGAGTGAAACATATTACAGGAGAGTGTTAGCGCTCCATAATGTTCACAACATTATCTCGTTCTGGATAAGAATAAAATGTCAGGTGGTGCAAAGACTATGTTGTCTCTTTGAATTTAAATATAGATTTATTCTTATTGGCCCATGAAAACCTCTATGTGAACACACTTGCTGTGAAAAAATGTTTTTATAAAAGGTGCGATGGACACATGTATTCTACGCCCATGCTCAACCCTCTCTTTGTCCCATTACCCATGATTAAAGGGGATCTATTATGCCCATTTTTACAAGATGTAATTTAAGTCTCAGGTGTCCCCAGAATGTGTCTATGAAGTTTCAGCTTAAAATATCTCACAGATCATTTATAAATCCATGTTGTAAATACCCATTTCTGACTACATTCAAGAACAGGCTGTTTTCTTACATGTGCCTTTAAATGCAAATGAGCTGCTGTGCCCTGCCCCCTCTCTACGATCTGCTTGGTTTTGATTATCATCTATATCGCGAACACTCTCACGGATAGCATAGTTCTTTCATCATTAAAGTTTATTATTTCTATGCGTTTTAAAAAAACTATATCAGTTTAAACATCTAATGGATCATTTTCTGAGCGCACTTATCTGAAGCACAAGCACACAGACAGCTGGCTGTTAGAGGTCAAGTCTCGTGAGTAACTTCTCTTTCACATTTTTTTTTGTTTAAACTGTCAAATACACCCAAGGTTCACAAACACACACAGTTCACATAAACAGTCAGTTATGTCTGTGAACGTAACTAGCAGGCAATGTTACAGAAATTGTATGTGTATTATAGATCTGTGGCACATTTCTTTCAAAAATAAAACTAATCCACTGCGTTCAGTGGCTCAGATGTTGGTAAATGTGACGTCACATTAGCACCATGGCTGAAAACAGGTCGTTGGGAGACACTGGGTGGATTTTTTATCACTATAGGGTGGTTGTGCGCACACACTGCCAACACACATTTTTGTCCAAACACCACGCAAAAGTGAATTTTGCATAATAGGCCCCCTTTAATGAACAAAACGTGGAAGCTGAACAAAACAGTAAAATCTCTTCATCTCATTTAAGAGAGGAAGAAATATAATGGAAAGTGATCAGGCTAAACATGTGAGTCAAACTAAAAAGGGGGCTGAACGAGTGAATTACATCATATCCTGCTGAGTGAGTGACAGGAAGAAACCGCTTAGTGTAGAGCAAAAGCTGCTGCAGTGAACATCAGCGGATCAGCTTTGTATCTTGTATACTTAATTGTGATCAAAATACATTACTTGAATCATTTTAGCTTAAATAAAATTAAACATGTGATCATTATTTTATTTAGAATTTACATAAATGGTTACTTGTAATTTATCCCATTTTTATAGTATTACTCTGTTGAATTTTTTGTTTTTATATTTCTTAGATTTGAAAAAAGCATAACCAGTCACAAGTTATATATAGGCTACATAATATGCTACGTATCTGTAGAAATCTAAAATAAAACACTAAAGAAATAAATGTCACGAAAAAGTAAAAGTGGATCAGCACCTTTGCTCTGCATTGTAAATGAGCATGCATAGTTTCCACCCACAAGACCCATTTATTTTTCTTTCATAACACTTGCTACATTAAAACCACAACAGAAATACTGCCAACTTTTGTCTTCATATCCCTTTCCATTGCAAAAAACAAACAACCAAAAAAAAACAAAAACAAAACAAAAAACAAAAACAAATAGCCCACCCTGCTCAGAAGGAATGTTTTTACAAGAAGCCTCTGAGATCTTCCTGGACAGTCTTTAGAAAGTAGCCTACTTATCAATGAAAATTGCCTCATGTGCGTCTGCAATTCATGTGTGTTTATATTCCTGTATACAAGTTATACTGAGAGAGTGACAGGAAGAAACTGCTTAGTGTAGAGCAAAAGCCACTACAGTGAACATCAGCTATGTATGTTACCTCTGATCAAAATACACAATATGAATCATTTTAGCTTAAATAGAATTAATCATGTGATCATTTATTTTATTTAGAGTTTACATAAATTTGTCATTTGTTATTTGTATTTCTTAGATTTGAACTAATAAAAAAAAATCATAACCAGGCAAAAGTTATTTATTTAAAAAGTGATATAAATAAAACACAGAAAAAAAAAAAGTCACACAAAGGTAAAAGTGGATCAGGACTGTAAATGAACATGGTTTAGTTTCCACTCACGAGACCCATTTATTTTTCTTTTACAACACTTGCTTCATCAAAACCACAACAAAAATGCTTACGGCAACTTCTGTCTTCACATCCCTTTCCATTACCATAAACACAAATAGGCCACTCTGATCAGAAGGAACATTTATTACAAGAAGCCTCTGAGATCTTCCTGGACAGTCTTTACATAGTACTTATTACTAAAGATCCCCTCATGTGTGTTTATATTCCTGTATATGTTAAACCACAATGTGTATGCACACTCTGAGTTGTCTAAATAGGTACATAAAATATGTACTATGCCTCCATTTTCATAGTTTATCAATTTAAAGGTAATTGTAAACTAGGGTATACTATGCAAGTTTTGTTTTTGTTCAAAATTAACAAAATGTACATAATGAGTCAATACATGATCAATCCTTCTTCTAAAATATGTTTTTGTCTTGTCCTGATTCTCTGTGGTAAGCCTGTATTTAGACTGTGCGATATGGTTTTTGCAGGAAATTGCATATATAGGTCACTCGCCTGTGCATGTCTAGTCCACAAATAGAGAATTGTTTTTTAATTAATTGCAGAATTTGTACATACATACATACAAGATCAGGGAAATGAAGTATGCTCCATCTACTTTGACGTGTGTGGAAGGGGCATAGGTTAGTTGTCACAATGAGTGAGAATGGTTGACAGAGCTACAAAATCTCTGGGAATTACCAGTTAAAAAAAAAAAAAAAAAAAAAAAAAAAAAAAATGCATAACAGATGAGAGTCTGCTTGCAAAAAGAGAATGAGACAGAGTTCGTAATAAAACAAGAATCAACATTGGCTTGGCTTTTCAGAGATGGTGAGAACTGAGGGATTTCAAATATTTCAACAGGTAAGGTATTTTATTGAACATATAAATTGCCATATGCAACTCTCTAACCTACTTCACTGCGAAGTGTATCAAGTGTATCCTTTGCGTCTTTCAATCCACCCACAGTCCATTGCATACATTCCAATTCACGAAAAAAGAACTGACAGGAAATGAATCATTATGAAATGTTAAACAAAAATAATTTTTTCGGAGATGAAGGCATACATGTTATGTTTTGCTTTGGTGTAATTTAGTCACTTTACACTAAACTGCCAGTAATGTAAACAAATGGGAGACCACACACTGTTGTCATTTACTGCATTAAATGAATAGAAAGCCAGTTAATATAATAATTTTTAATAAAAGGTATTTTTCCAAAATTAAGTTAATAGTATTTTTATGATATGCGTGATGTAGCCATGTGCATTCACTAGACCATTTGTGAAGGAGGACTCCATCCTACAAGCCTCTGAAGGACTAAACTAGGAAGAACACAGCCTCACTATGCAGCCTTCTGTTTGAGAAGCACCCAGAGTGTACCTTTAAACATTTAACATTTTCAAATACTGTTTTCTTACCTTACCCGGCTCCCCCTGCTGTTGAAAACTGGAAGAACTGAGCAAGAAGAAAAAAAAAGAAAAAAAAAAAAAAAAACACATTGTAAGTTAGAATATTATTTGTGAAGGCTTAAATGTCTTGATATATTTTTGCTAACTTTTGCATATACTGTACACATCTGACAAATGCAATAAGGATGTACTGTATTTTATTTTATAAATATTTTTTTTAATTGCATGTGCTATTTCGCATTACAGTGGAAAACAGAACAGAGAGATCAGCAACTTCAACTGAGTTCAAAGTGCAGACCGTCTCTCTCAGTATTGTGTTTGTGGTCAATGCATGAAAGTAAAAACAGAATGGAAAGATCAAGCAGGCAGCCTTCACTAGAGCTCAATCTTAGTGGTCAAAAGTTTCCAAACAGCGTCTGATGTTGCTAAAAAAAAAGGTGTCAAAAACATGCCTTTACAGTTGCTTAGTCTGTTTATCTCTACCACATATGAAAGTCTTTTGATTTCAGGTGTTACATTTGTTCCCATGGGGCACTGCATGACAAAGCTTTACAGTTTCCAAAAGTATAGTTTAGCCTACTAATACAGATTATCAGCCTAAAGTTTGTGTAAAATAAATTTGTTTAAGAGCAAACAACTTTTTGTCTTGTTTGATCGGTCTGCCTTTAACAGACCAATAGGAATAAAAAAAAAAAAAAGTATGAAAAAATTGCATGTGCGTCAATTTAAAGATGAAGTCAAGTATGTAACTCCCAAATGGGATTATGGAAATAATAACTGTCAGACAAGTTCTATTGTTAAGGAAACAGGTAGTCCCATCTCAAACCATTGTTAAGCCAACAGCGCCATGTCATTATGCTCAAAATGCACAGTAATGTTATGACACAGCCAAAGTGTTTCAAACTAACTGATACCTTGCTTAAAGCGGTCTCTGCATGAACTGTGATAGATTTTAACACGTTTATCATTTTACAAGTATTTTTTTTTTTTTTTTTAAATACATTTACATTACAAAATTACATTTCACCTTTAAGATGTTTTACAAGATGAGGCCTTGTTCATCAATAGTAAAGAAAAAAAAAAAAAAAAAAAAAAAAAAAAAAAAAAGATTCAAACCACAGAATCATTAAATGTATAACATAAGATACACACATTTTAAAATACAAATTTCTTATATTTATGGATTTCATTGATTGTTTTTCTTCATTCTGCAGTATAACTAAAGTGATAAAGAAAATAACATTCATTCCATTCATGGAAGCTAATCAAAGATTTATTATATTACATATTTGATATGCTGACATATGATATTCTGTATGATATGATATCGTATTTATTTGATGTAGAAAACAATTATGGTGCATTAAAGTAACTTGCATTTTGTGCTCACAAATAAGCACAGTATCAGATATTATACAGAGTTGTGTAGTTTCAGGACCATGGACAGGGATATTCTGTGTCAAAGGTTGCAGTGCTAATTAATATACATGTGAGGGTACGTTTACACGACAATGATAAGGAAACACTTCTCCATTTTAAGTATAGGTTTTTCGGCATACATACCATTGTCAAAACAATCCCCATTCATACGAATCCATGAAAATGACTAAAAACGCTGTATTCTGCTGGCAGACCATTAGATGCCGATGAAACACTACAGACTGAACATGTAATGCGCATGACGTTTTTGTTGTTTACACAGAGCGTTTTTTAAAAACGTACACTTTGAAACCCGTTTTCAATCTTTTTTGAACCCGTTTTGATTTATTAGCACCGCTGTCACGAGCGGTTGCAATAAAGTTAAGAGAACTAATCTTTTTGCTGCGGTGTATATTTAACAGAGCTCAAAATACTCAGAACACTAGAAACAGAACAACCACTGCACACGATGGGAACTGACAAAGAAACACAGGGCTTAAATACACAGTCCAAACCAATTAAATAACTGAACAGGTGAAAACAATCAGACAATGAATAACCAGGGAAACTAACAGAAAACACCGGAAACTAAACTAGTGAAAACCTACAAAGAACACAGATAATCCCTTACACTGATAATCTCTTGCAACCGAGGTGGAGCCAGAGAACTGAGACAAAAGGTGGAGCGACTGAGGACCAAGGCAGAGCTGGAGGGAAGGAGGAACCCTCTGGAGCTGAAGGAGTGGAGGTACAAAGAGCAGCTGAAGTCCTGGAAGGTCCATGGAACAGGTAGAGCGATGACTGACCAGGGCGGAGCCGGATGAACGAGGAAGGAATGACCATCCTGGGTGGAGCCAAGGTGGAGCTGACTGCTTGACAGGTCGAGGTGGAGTTTCGGGTCTGGAGGTTCTTGGCGGAGCTAGTGAGGCAGCACAGGAGGAGCTAAAGGGCTGTGAGGAGAGGGCAGTGCAGGCAGGGGGTACACAAAAGTTTACAGGATAGACATAAATTTCAGGAATGAGCCCCTTGGTCAAAGCGGAACAGGCAGACATCTCACTTGGCTGACTAGAAACAGGCAGAGGAGTTGGGAGTGGGAGGCAGGGCGGGAACACAAACTCTAACAATTTGGTGCTGGGTAAAGAAACAGGCTCAGTGCTGGGAAATTAGACAGGATGCAGTCACTCACCCAATCAATCAATGAATCTTCCTCTGCCGCAGTAGAAGGACTAGGGCTCCACTTCATCCCCTCAAACTCCACCAGTATCCCCTTAGGAACTGATGTTGTAGCCGGCTCACACACCTCAACAGACGATTCTTCAGGCTCGCACTCCGGGACGACATTGGCCTCAGGCTTCAGGGTGGGCTCAGGCTGGTCTGTCACTGGGCTGGTGGTGGTGGAAGGTGCGCTGTCGTCATCCTCTTTCTCACAGATGGTAAAGGGGCAACCGTTGCGGAGTAGTACCCAGTCCACATATTCCTTAAACTCAGGAACAATAAACACAAACAGAACAACCAAACCTAACGTGACAAAAACTGAACTGAAAGAAACACAGGGCTTAAATACACAGTCCATACTAATTAACCAAATGAACATCAGGTGAAAACAATAATCAGACAATGAATAACCAAAGGGAACTTACTAAAAACATGGAAACTGAACTAAAGTGAAAACCTACCCAAACAAACTGCAAGCTTTTTAAATATATATATAATAAACATTTGTTTTCAGCATTTATTCTGTATAGAACTATAATCAAGAGTCAAATACAGGTATTTTAATATATAGGCATTTTAATTTACTACTTTTAATAATTTTAGTTTCAGAACAAATAAAATGATCTTTGTCATATAAAATGAATTTTTTTGGGGAAAAATGGGAAAAATATAATCCAGGTTACATTAAACTTTATGTCTACAGATTTCATTTAAATTGTGGTTGGAAGCACACTGTACTTAAAACTGTGTCACATCCAGGAAATGAGTTATGATTTGCTGACTTAGAAAATCATGTGATCTGATAAGATATAAGTGCATATAACAGTTAACTCTGTGTGAGCAACTTTTCTTAGCCTGAGCACAGAATGATCTGGATGAAGATAAAATGGGCAAACAACTTTGTGTGATGATCTTCCTCTTGTATGAAGCCTGTAAGTATAATTTCAATAATACTTATATAACTTTAACAAATAATGGTAACACTTTTCCAAAGATCATCAAAATTTAAGCTTTGTTTGTAATCTTTTTACAGTTACAATACATGGAGACATCAAACAACAGGATTCAGTTTTATCAGTTCATGAAGGAGATACAGTGATATTGTCCTGCTCCATTTCAACAAAACAAATAAGTGTGGTTTCATGGTACAAGCAGGTCACTGGAGAAGAACCACGTCTCATTGCTTCCTCTCTTCTCCAATCATCAGAAAGCCAATTTCACAATGGATTTGACAGAAATCATTTTGAAGTGTTAAGAGAAACTGACAATTTTAATCTGAAGATTGTGAACACTGTACAATCAGATTCAGGCACATACTATTGCGCTGTCTCTTTCTCTAATATTATTGAATTTGGAAATGGCACTCTTCTGGTTATTAAAGGTGAGTCAGTGCATGTCACCTTCATGTAACAGTGTTTATTATAATGATGATGGGGAAAACAGCTATTCATGCAAAACATCATCCATTCTAGGATCAGAAGCCAGCAGACCCACTCATCTACAGCCGCCCAAGTTTGAACTAGTTGAGTCGGAGGTAAATGTGCCTCTACAGTGTTCAATCCAAAATCAGTTAGAGAGTGGTAGAGGTGAACACCGTCTCTACTGGTTCAGACATGGATCAGGAGAATCTCCTTCAGGATCCATTTATATTCATGGAAACACCAGTGATTCATGTGTGAAAAGCTCTGAAGCTGGCTGTCTTTCACCGACCTGCGTGTTCAACCTCCCAAAAAAAACCTTCAGTTCCTCAGAAAAGGGAACTTATTTCTGTGCACTGGCCACGTGTGGGGAGGCTTTATTTGGAAACATTTCTAATCTGAATCCTGGTAAGTTTGTACATATTATTATATGTTTGGTACTTATATTTGGAAATGTTATACGAGAAAACAGAACTGCATGCAAAAAATAACCATTACTAACAAAGAGATTAACAAAAAATTATGTAATTTTATACTCTAAAATATGCTGGGTTGTTTCAACCCATATTTGGGTCAAATATGGACAAACCCAACCGTTGGTTTAGATTTTTAAATTACATTTTTTTAAACCCAACGGTTGAGTTTGTCTATATTTGACCCAAACATGGGTTGAAACAACCCAGCATTTTTTTAGAGTCTAATAAAATACTGAATATTAATTCAAATATAATATAAATTCAAATCACTTAAAAATATATAAGTATTATATATATTTTTTTATCATGCTTTAGACTCACATGAGAGCCAGAACATACATTTAATTCAAATCGGACTTGCAGCATTACTGGCAATAAGTCTGACCATCAACGTTCTGCTTTGTTGCTTGCGGAAAAATGGTAAGCATTTTGATTAATTTATTTGTAAAGAACAATTTATATTAAAATGGTTTCAGAATATTGTAAGAATTGCCTGATTAATAGTGTAACAGAAGTTAAATTTTGTTTTATTATTATTTCCTTAATCAAAAATGTTGTAATATTTGAAAATTTATTTTTAGGCCTTGTGCCAGCAATGAGCAGCCTCTCTTGTGAAGATTAAATCTCAAACTGTTATATCTCTACTTAAAACAGGGAGAAAATCTCAACAAATACAGACTACTGATGAGGATGATAATGATGATGTGTCAATAAACCAGGTAATTATAAACAGATTTTAAACCACTAATAATGAGTCTATTATGAGTGATATGATAAACACTGTGGAAATCTGCCTTTTCTTTTAGAACAGAGAATTGACTTACGCTACAGTACTGTACACCAGCAAACACTCGAGAGTGAAGAGGGTGAGCGGCCCCGAGGACACACTGTATTCTGGTTTAGCATGTCAACAGCAAAGCTGAAAATTACTTTATATTACCATATTTGCCAGCATTTAGTTCTATTGCTCTGTCTGCACAGATATTTACTTCCCTTTCCGCAAAAACAGTGCATATCAGATTTAGTTCTGGCACTAGTATGGCAACAAAAACTGCAGAAGCACACTTTAAGAAATACAGACAATTTCATCATAAATATTTTTGTCATCTCATCAGATTTTCCAATGACCTGCTATTGTCCACAAACCTTTTTTTTTTTTTTTTTTTTACATATGTTTGTATGTCGGTGAGGCCATAATGCAGAGAAATGCATGTTCTTGAAAATAAAGTTATGGTTCAACAGTGCTAAGGCCCCTTTTTAGTTTAATTTTCCCACAAAATACTATAGCAACGAACATCACAACACCAAGACACTATCCTAAACAGCAGTTTTCAACATTTATTTTCTCATTCAAGTCAAGTTACCTTTATTTTTACAGCACTTTAAACAATAGAAATTGTTACAAAGCTTCTTTACAATAATAAACAGGAAAGTAACAGATTAATTATGCAAATTTCATCAAATATGAGGCAAATTCAAAATCTGCTGTAAAGCAGTAGCAAGATAATAGTAATAGTCATTCATGTCACAAGGTTATTCTCACACATACAAAAACAGTGCAAATATAAATGTTAAAAGTGATTGAAATAATGATTCTATAGTGCAACATTTTGATAATATGGTACAATATTTTATATTAAAAGTATTTGCATATGACAAAATTGGTCCCTCCTCACTGCCTTTATATTTATGTTTTTTTTTTTTTTTTAACCCTTGTGCATTGTTCAAATTGACTACCCTTTCTTTATGTTCGTGGATGAAAACATCCACTAAATTAAACTGCTGTAAAAATGTATCAGATAAATATTTTTTTCTAATTTTTTTGCATAAATCTGTTAATCAACCTCAGTCCTGATCAAGAATATATACATAACAATTAAGAATATATAGTATTGTTAATCATATATATTTTTGAACCAATAAAAAAAAATTGTTAGTACAATCAAGTTTGGAGAAGAAACCTTCCAAATTAACATTCAAAATCAGAAAAGTGAATGACATTTAAGAGTCAATATCTAAACTAAACAAATATACAAATAAACACAAGGTGGCAGCAGAGGACATATATTAAGTACAATAGGGGCCACAGATGACATTCATAGGTTTGCAGGTCTGTACAGCTTGTATCAATGCCAGATTTGTAGTACTGTATCTATTCAAACCAATATTTTAGAACATGCAAATTCTACACAAAAGCAAAACTTGAGAAAACATTGGGTGATTATAGTAGCTATGGAAAAAAAGGCCATCAAGACAGATAATATCTAACACAAGAAAGCCCAAATAACAACTTTTAGAAACTGAGCTATCATTAGCAGATAACATAGTGTCTTTTGTATTATTACATCATGTTGACAATGTATATGTACACAGTAATTATTTGACATTGAATCATTAATTACTTCTGTAATTATCACATTTATTAAATAAAACCTCACTGTAAAAAAAAAAAAAAAAAAAAAAAAAAAAAAAACCCACACATGACTAGAAGCTTTTTGTAAAGGCTGTTTATGGAAATTGTCACTGGTGTGTGTAAAGTACTCACACAACCACTGAATGTATGAAAATGAATGGCCTTAGAGAACAATATACCTTAACACATATAACAAATGTTTGTTTGTATTTTAGCATATACTGCAAGAATCTAATCTGTGGTTTCAACTGTGGTGTCTGTAGAACTGTGTCAGGTCCAGGAAATGGGTAATAGTGCTAACAGGGACAGAATCATGTGACAGCATGTACTACTTCAAGATATTTGTTATACAACATTATTGCCTATAACTGTGGTTGAGCTTCTCTTACAGCCTGTAGAAGAAAATGGATAAAAAACTTTGTGTGACGGTTTTACTCTTACTGGAGCTGTGTAAGTGTATATTTCAATAATTATAATTTTTTCTAATTAGTCTGATATCAGCATTTCATTTTAGTTGTTTTATGTACAATGTTAATTCTTTTACAGTGATGTAACAAATAATTTAACAAATAATGGTAATGCTTTTCCAAAGATCATCAAAATTTAAGCTTTGTTTGTAATCTTTTACAGTTTCAATATATGGAAACATCAAACAACAGGATTCAGTTTTATCAGTTCATGAAGGAGATACAGTGATATTGTCCTGCTCCATTTCAACAAAACAAATAAGTGTGACTTCATGGTACAAGCAGGTCACTGGAGAAGAACCATGTCTCATTGCTTCCTCTCTTCTTCAATCATCAGAAAGCCAATTTCACAATGAATTTGACAGAAATCATTTTGAAGTGTTAAGAGAGAATGACAAATTTAATCTGAAGATTGTGAACACTGTACAATCAGATTCAGGCACATACTATTGTGCAACATCTTTCTCTAATATTATTGAATTTGGAAATGGCACTCGTCTGGTTATTAAAGGTGAGTCAGTGCATGTCACCTTTACAGTATGTGAAAATATTTATAATGATATGGGAGAAAAAACAGATACTTATGCACAACATCATCCATTCTAGGATCAAAAACCAGCAAACCCACTCATCTACAGCCGCCCAAGTTTGAACTAGTTGAGTCGGAGGTAAATGTGCCTCTACAGTGTTCAATCCAAAATCATTTAGAGAGTGGTGGAGGTGAACACCATCTCTACTGGTTCAGACATGGATCAGGAGAATCTCCTCCAGGATCCATTTATATTCATGGAAACACAAGTCATCAGTGTGTGAAGAGCTCTGAAGCTGGCTGTCTTTCACCGACCTGCGTGTACAACCTCCCAAAGAAAACCTTCAGTTCCTCAGAAAAGGGAACTTATTTCTGTGCACTGGCCACGTGTGGGGAGGCTTTATTTGGAAACGTTTCTACTCTGAATCCTGGTAAGTGTGAGCATTTCAACATCTGATACCATTTGTTAGCAAAACTCTTTCAATTTGTCGCTTAGAAGATGACCTACAGTGCTAAATGATGAACTGTTTGCATGGAAACACTCTTTATATGAAGGCATCCTAATGAACAACTTTCCAAATTGTTTTTTGTTTATGAATATTTGTGTATACAATGTGTGATATATATGAAATATTGTTCCTTATGGTTTAGGACATGGTTTCCTTATGGACAACTTCAAGAGCCAGAACACACACTTAATCTTTGTAATTGGCCTTACGGTGCTGCTGACATCAAACATTACGATCAATATTCTGCTGTGCTGCATGAGGAGAAAAGGTGTTTGTTTGAATTCATCTTTTGCTTCTACTATCAACAATTTCTTACAGCATAATAGTAATTCCGTGATCTACTGAGAAATGTAAAATATACTGCATATTTTAATATATTCTTTGTCAGATGTCCTATATTAGAATTAGATGGATAACCATTGCCTCTTTTATTACAGAGTCAACAGAAAGCAAATATCATCAAATTCAGACTACTGATGATGATGTGTCAATAATTCAGGTTTGTCAAATGAAACTCTCCAGATGTAAAACCACTTATAATAATCATTATGTAATATACATAATATTATACCCTATACAGTATAATCATTTATGATGATTTATCACTATAATTTTGTAAAAGTTAAAATTATGTTGTCTGGAATGTTCTTTTTTTGTAGTATAAGGAAGTGAACTTTTAGCCACCCATCACCACCAAACAGAAGAGAAGAGCAAAACACCAGAAACACCAGGCATACAATATTCGTCAATAACTATGATTGTATTTTGAGCAATTCTGAAAATAATTTTTTGATCAGTAAATGCTGTTTACAGTAAGTATAGTTATTAATGGGCTGATATACTGTACTGTAAATTTCTTTCCTAATGTCTTATTGCAATGATTACATGCTGTATACATTTTTTTTTAATTGCTTCGTTCATCTGCGTAATGAACATTAACAGCCACACAAATGTAAAACATCACATTTTATGCATTCTATTTATGCCACACTGTACCATTACTTTTTGTTCTTATATATTTATTCTGCAGATATATAATGGCATGAATAAAGTAGTTTACATGTGTTTGTTGTGTTATATTGTGTGCCCTGTGTGAACATGTGTTGGCTAGAAGGTGAACACATATATACTGTCTCTGATATATATTTCATAAGTATAGAGGCAAATGGGGAGGGGGGACTATCAATATCAGCTATTAACAAAACCCAATTTAAATAAATAAGGGAATAGTAAATTACTTAAAAAGTAGGAGAAGCCAAACCAACAGATCCCATACCAATGATCTACAATAGAGATCAATGTATTATTACAGGGAGATAAGAGGGTCTGTATCTCTTGACCATTGTGTAACGGCTAACTTAATCACGTGTGGCACCTCTCAGCCTATCATGTAATGGCCTCTGGTCAACTTCCATGCGTACCACCCGTACCGCCACAGCCGGAGCGTTAGCATTAGCCGTTATGCTTTTTTGGCTAAAGGTTGCAGGCTTGCCTTCCATGGCCTTGGTCTACAATCACTAGGTGGCAGTAGAGACCATGAGTTGATATCAGAATTCTTGTTAAAGACACCAACTCAATGTGCACTAACACTTTTCCAGGAAACTATATCTTATACAAGAGCCAGGATTTGTCATTTGAATTAAAGGATTAGTTCACTTTAAAATGAAAGTTACCCCAAGCTTTACTCACCCTCAAAGCCATCCAGACCGCCTTCCGTATTCAAATTACGGGAAAAAAATTAACTGGCATCGTGTCAGTTCCGTAAGTTGAATAGGAAAGGTGTAGGACGTACAGAGCAAGCTTTTTGAAGAATACAGAATGCAGTCTGGTGGAAGCTATATATTTTACTTCACACTTCATAACTTGTTAAATATGGATGTTTTTTTTTTTTTTTTTTTACACAAATGCATCACTTTGCTTCAGAAGGCCTTTATTAACCCTCCAGAGCCGTGTGGAATATGTTTATGATGGATGGATGTGGATGGAGACATTTTCTTCAGCTCATACTCGTTTGTTAACGCATACTGCATTATAAAGCTCGGATGCCTCAGGATATTTATTAATATTTCTACGATTGTGTTTATCAGAAAGAAGAAAGTCATATACACCTAGGATGGCTTGAGGGTGAGTAAAGCTTGGGGTAATTTTCATTTGAAAGTGAACTAATCTTTAACAGAATTAAAACAACATAACACATCTGAACAAATTCACATTACATGCATATACATTTTTCATTTAGCAGATGCATATAAAGCATACACACAAGCAATTCATAAGGAGACCGTAAAACAGAACATTTCATAACAATAAGTTATAAAGTTGCCCAGAAAACAAAAAACAAAAAACACAGTCTAATAAAATCCATGCATTAATACACAAAAGTATCAATGAGCACACCACCAAAACACACTACCTTTCTTTTCCCACAACTCCCACAAACAAAGAAATTAAAATGTGGCCACCAACAGCTCATCTCCATATTTTGAAGACATTGTAAGTTATTGTTATTTTAGGTAATAAAACACTGTCAAACCATTAATTTTAACACTTAAATAATACTCATATGTTATACTCACATAAATACTGAACATGATCCTTTTTTTTTTGGAGAAAATAATTCCCCAGTACGCTATAGTATATGACCAAAGTTGTGTAGGCAGAGATAAATTCATTGCAGTAAAAATGATCAGACTACAGTATACTCAAAAGAAAGTCAATAAACACTTTGACAAAAAATTATTCTGACAAATTAAATGGATGGAGTCAAATAATAAGTAAATGCTCCTCTAAAGTTCTGGATGTTACTGCTGTGATCTGACCTGAGCGTACAGAGACTGATCCTGAATGATCTTTGATTTGGTTCTTCTAGAGTTCAGAGGTTTCTGAGCAAAACTAATGGCTGCATAATTCATGGTGTCTTCATTCTAAAATCAAGAGAGAAAAGACTCCAATTATGAGAGGAAAATTACACCTGATGGAGCATAATATACACATTTTTTTTAATAACCCTGAAAAAATGTATTATCAAATATTACATTTGATAAAACAGATAAATTGATTAAAATATATCTGAAAGAAAATTAGTTTACTTACTTGACTCTCTTGAGGTGTGGACACTTAAAAATTAAAGTAAATTAAGTAAATTAAGAAGCAAGAATTATTATTATAAATGGTAGTTATGTGTTATTTAAAATTTTAGACAATTTTCCATTATCATAAATTCTTTTATTCAGAAAGTCTTACCTTTGTTCTGAGTCCTGCATAGTTTTATTCCCAGAAAAACAACAAGAGCCAAAAATATGATGTTTAAAATTCCAAGAGCAAGAGTTAGATTCAGATCACCACTCACTGAAACAAAATTAATTTATTTTCTTAGAAAACATTTTTTAGATAGGTTTAGTATCATGTACTCTAGTATAGGAAACAAATGCTTTTCCACAAAAGAAAGATCAAGCCAAACATTTCAACATTTCAAGCCACACATTTGTACCTTACCTTTAAAATTTAGTTGAGTTCCTTTTCCAAACAGTATCTCTCCACATGCAGCCACAGCGCAGTAGTAAATCCCAGTGTCAGAGTGACTGATGTTGCTCTTGAGGAGATTGTAGACGCAGCTCTGCGTTTGAGACTCACTGCTCTTATTACACTGACCATTTCTCTCTCCTTTGGTGTAAAGGACTCCTTGAGAGTCTCCCGAGCTTTGTCTGAACCAGTAGACGCTGTGTTCTCCTGCACAACTCTCAGTGAAGATGCTGCACTGCAAATTCACAGAATCTCCTGGATGAAGCGTGTCTATCAAAGACTGCTGAAGAGTTATTTGTGCTACGGCTGCATCTTGACAAAGGGACATAAAAGGGACACTTTTAGAGAGAAAGAAGGGAAAAGCAAGGCAAAAACTCTAACACAATCCACATAAAACAAAAATAGCAAAACATACCTCTGACAAGTAATCTAGTTCCTGCACCCATTCCCATGCTGTAATATGATGTGACTACACAGTAATATGTTGCTGAGTCTGAAGGCTTTGTCTTTAAAATGGTCAGATTAAAATGATCATCTCCTTTGGAAACATTAAAACGATTTGTTTTCTCAAAGTCCTTATTCCAACTGGGTTGTTCAAGATATAAATACACAATTTGTAAGGATTTTCCTTCAGCCGTCTGTTTAAACCATATTGTTGATTGCAGGAACTGTAAAAAGTTGCAGGTAAGATTCACATCTTCTCCAGCTCGAACTATTTTTACATCTTCCTGAACAACGTCCACATCAGAGGAGCAGGCTGCAAACATGGAGCACACATTAGATAACTTCAGAGTTGAAAGTGTTAGTATTAAATAGGTGACTTAATGTTTCAGAAGAATATATATTTAGGTATATTTACATATTGTTGAGAAAAGCAAAAGAATGAAGTAATATCTCATGATCACTTGTCTTCCAAAATTATCCTCATATTTTAAATTCCCCTGGTCAGAAAAAACATGAATCAGCCCAAAACAAACCCTTCACACCCAGTAAGTAATAGAAGTAGACTCGTAATATCATGTGTCCTTCAATCTCTGCTTCAAACAAATGAGACACAATATGCACTTCTGTCTTATTTATTCATGGCTGTAAAAGCTGATTGGTCACTTGAGAAGGGTTTTAAATTGAGCGGAAACCACTTCTGTGACAGCAGCCAATCAACTGGATGGCGTGGTGGAGTTATACTTTTTTACTTTTTCAAAAAGTTGATAATTAAATGTAAAACATGTGGAATATTATAATAAGGAAAACAAAATTAACATATTAACAGATATTTATTTAGCTATTTACACAAATTAAGTACCTTTTCTCAATACATACTACCGTGTTTACAGTGTTCAGCTTTACTGAAAATCACAGACCAAGACAGCAAGACAATTTCTTACACTGTAACTGAATCTCATAAATGCTAAGGAAATGTTTTGTTTTAATAAAAATCTTTATGAAGTTGCTACAAAGGAAATATGATTGCTGTTGTTAGTTGGCAGATAGGTCAGATCTGAGTGCTGGTAAACATGTATGTCTCTGTTTCCACTGACACTGACCCCTGTCCTCTATTTCTGTTTTCACACCTCTTTCTGTTTTCACACCTCTTGCTGTAAAAAAAGGTTAAAACACAACTACCCTTCCATTACTGGAAAAAAAAAAAAGAACCTTATTTATGTAATGTAGTCAAGTCAAGTCAAGTCAAATTTATTTATATAGCGCTTTTACAATTGGTAATTGTTTCAAAGCAGCTTTACATATTAGAAGCACAGAAAAAAGGGAAGTGGTTAAAAATAAGCTGTACAAACAAGCGTGGTAATATGTAACATATACAAGATGGTGCTACATTAAGCCAATGTCGGCTGACTCCCAGGGGTGGAAAAAACCCCCTAGGAGAAAAACCCAGCGTGTTAACACTGGGAAAAAAGTCCTAGGAGGGAAAAAACCCCTTGGAAGATATATATAATATATGTAAATGGATATGGAGATCAAAATCTGAATTATACATTTTTATTCTAGAGATTAAAAATAGATTATATATAAATATATGTAAGCGGATACGGGGATTAAAAATCTGAATTATAGATGCAGCCAGAACTGGATCTGTAGGCCCATTGTCTCCTGGGCTACGTTGTAGTCAGGTCCAGACACAGGTTCTCCATCTGACCTGGATACGGCCTGGATCCAGCACCCGGCAAACCTCAGGATAAGCAGAGAGACAGATATTAGCGTAGATGCCATTCTTATTCTGATGTACAGGTATATCTAGTGTTATAGGAAATGTTCTCGGTTCCGGCTGACCTAATTATTGCAGCGTAACAATCCTTTAACGGATTTGAAAAATGTTAATGTATTGATAATGTGTTATGTGTATGCAAGAGCAAAGAGATGTGTTTTTAGTCTAGATTTAAACTGACAGAGTGTGTCTGCTTCCCGAACAATGCTAGGAAGATTGTTCCAGAGTTTAGGTGCTAAATAGGAAAAGGATCTGCCGCCTTCAGTTGATTTTGATATTCTGGGTATTATCAACTGGCCTGAATTCTGAGATCGCAATAAACGTGAAGGACTATAATGCATTAAGAGCTCACTTAGGTACTGGGGAGCTAAACCATTTAGAGCTTTATAAGTAAGTAGCAAGATTTTAAAATCTATACGATGTTTAATAGGGAGCCAATGTAATGTTGACAGAACTGGGCTAATATGGTCATACTTTCTGGTTCTAGTAAGAACTCTAGCTGCCGCATTTTGGACCAACTGTAGTCTGTTTAAAAGCCGAGCAGAACAACCACCCAGTAGAGCGTTACAATAATCTAGTCTTGAGGTCATGAATGCATGAACCAACTGTTCCGCATTTGTCATTGAGAGCATATGTCGTAATTTAGATATATTTTTTAGATGGAAGAAGGCGGTTTTACAGATACTAGAAACATGACTTTCAAATGAAAGATTGGTATCGAAGAGCACACCCAGGTTCCTAACTGAGGACGAAGGTTTAATGGAGCACCCGTCAAGTGTTAGAGAGTATTCAAGGTTTTTTCGTGAGGAAGTTTTTGGTCCAAAGATTAGGATATCAGTTTTTTCTGAATTTAATAATAAGAAATTTCTTGTCATCCAGTTTTTAATGTCAGCTATGCATTATGTTAGTTTTGTGAATTTGTAGGTTTCGTCAGGGCGCGAGGAAATATAGAGCTGAGTATCGTCAGCGTAGCAGTGAAAACTAACACCATGCTTCCTAATTATCTCTCCTAAGGGCAGCATGTACAGAGTGAAAAGCAACGGTCCTAGTACTGAGCCTTGTGGTACTCCATATTGAACTTGTGATTGATACGACATCTCTTCATTAACTACTACAGACTGATAACGGTCAGATAAGTACGATTTGAACCATGCCAAAGCAATTCCACTAATGCCAATATAGTTTTCAAGTCTTTTTAAAAGAATGTTGTGATCGATAGTGTCAAAAGCAGCACTGAGATCTAATAACACTAATAGAGAAATACAGCCACGATCGGATGATAAGAGTAGATCGTTTGTAACTCTAACGAGAGCAGTCTCAGTACTATGGTATGGTCTAAATCCTGACTGGAAATCCTCACAGATTCCATTTCTTTCTAAAAAGGAGCACAGTTGTGTTGAAACTGCCTTTTCTAGTATCTTTGACAGAAAAGGTAGATTCGAGATTGGCCTGTAATTTACTAAATCTCTCGGATCTAGTTGAGTTTTTTTAATAAGAGGTTTAATAATAGCCTGCTTAAAGGTTTTTGGCACGTATCCTAGTGTTAAGGATGAATTAATTATATCAAGAAGTGGACCTACGACCTCTGGAAGCATTTCTTTCAGTAGTTTAGTCGGCATTGGGTCTAACATACATGTCGTGGATTTTGATGATTTGATAAGTTTAGATAATTCTTCCTCTCCTATAGCGGCGAATGATTCTAGTTTTACCTCAGGGACACTACAGTGCACTGTCTGAAGCGAAACTGTGGACGGTTGCATGTTTTTAATTTTCTCTCTAATATTATCAATCTTGCAAGTAAAGAAGTTCATAAAGTCATTACTGCTGTGCTCTATGGAAACGTCAGCAGTTGAATCTCTGTTTCTAGTTAATTAGCCACTGTGTCAAATAAGTACCTAGGATTATGTTTGTTTTCTATTAAGAGATTTGAAAAATAAGTAGATCTAGCATTTCTTATAGCCGTTCTGTACTCAATCATTTTTTCTTTCCACGAAAGGCGAAAAACTTCTAGTTTTGTTTTCTTCCAACTACGTTCAGCTTTTCTCACAGCTCGTTTTAGAGCCCGAGTGTGCTCATCATACCACGGCGTTGGATTAGTTTCCTTAATCTTCTTTAGACGTAAAGGAGCGACTGCATCTAATGTGCTGGAAAAGAGAGAGCCAATAGTTTCTGTTGCAGCATCGAGTTCTTCTAAGTTGTCAGGTATACTAAGGCGATGAAACTGCTCGGGGAGATTATTTATAAAGCAATCTTTAGTGGTAGACGTGATGGTTCTACGATATTTATGGCTGGGTGGTGGTTTTGTAGCCTTGGCTAATTGTATTATACACGAGACTAAATAATGATCTGATATATCATCGCTCTGCTGTAGAATTTCAACAGCATCTAGACAAATAATGTAGACAAATAATGATTAACAGAACAGAAATTCTGTATGACATTTGATAAACTGCCTACTGCATATTAAAATTAAAAGTAACAATGATTGACACCTGTTAATGTCCGATTATTTTCTTAGTATCTTACGAACAAAAACAGGAAATTCGTCTCTTCACAGTTGTACGTAACAAAACAATTGGCTTAATGTAGTGGATCATTATTGTGGGTGAGGTAGCAGTAGACATTACACATTTTTATTCATATTAAAATTATTAGTAAAAATACATGTTTTCTTATTTTCCCCATACATTTCAGAGATTTAAATCTTAACCATGACAACCAGTGCTGTGTGCATTTGTTTAGGCCTTAAAATCATTAACGTTAGAAGTGTATAGGACACAGATTTGTAATTTCAGCACCAAGGACAGAGACACAATAACTAATTTTGCACTGCAACACAACATGACCTAACACAAATATTTTCATAATCATATTTCTTGTTGGAACAATAATATAAAGTATCCATTTTGAAAATCTAGAATAAAGTTCTCTACAGGCTTCTGGTGTTTTAGTGACTCCACTAGAGGGGGCTCTTGTTTGAATGGGCTTCTCATTTGTATTAAAGTGTATTAATTATCTTTATAAATCATTTTATTTTCCCCATATGAAGAAATAGCACAGTTATGTAAGCAAAATATAAGAGGACCCATACAATGACAACAGCAATAGGTACAGTATATGTGAATATCATATTGTGATGTACTGTATAATATGTGATGTATATGTGAATAGCTCTTATTTCCTGTAACTGCATGTACATTTAATAAAATTGCAGTTTAGCTAAGGGATATTCTTTAAAAATGTTTCAGCGCACTGCACTGAACTTTCATTTGAGTTTCATTTGATTTAAATTAGAGGTTTAATATGCTATGATTAATGCATTTACTTATTGTATTTTGTATGTTTCCTTGTGGTATCTGACATCCTGACATCTGACCTCTGTTAAAACAAATTGGACACTCTAGTATTGAATTATTATTTTTATTTAAAAAAATATCAGTATGAAACAAAAAAGCAGGCAAATTGTATTTCTAAAAGCATAAAACTTGAATATTTCAATCATTTACATTTACATATTTCATATTGTATAATCATGATACATTGCGATGGAGGATAGGATACACATCTTTCACACTGGCGTTTTAGCTTTAACAAGAGAAAAGATTTAAAAATAATATATCAGGTTTCATACAGTAGAAATTAAGCACCATCAACAGTACTTTGATGTGGATTTCCAGAGTTAATATCCATTCATTGTAGATATTATTGTAACATAATAGTCCACTAAAGGCAGGTTTGAAGAACCTATGTGCAGTTTATTAATGTGATACCAAACTTAAACAAAACATAGACTTAAGCATAAACTTGACCTAAGCATAGACTCAACAAATAATGGACTACACAGACAAAGACAAGAGACAATGGTAACATGAGGGCTATATATACACAAAGACTAATCACTGAACAAGGAACACCTGAGAACAATCAGACAAAGAACCAAACAGAACACGACACAAGAAACAAGGAAACCAAGTCAGAACATAATAATAATAATAAACGGATGAAATCCAATAGGTGTCCTCGCACTTTGGTGCTCGGGCCCTAATGACACAAGAAACAAGGAAACCAATCAGAACATGATACAAGTACTAAGGAGCACAGGAAAAGATCACATGAAGGGCAAGGGGGTCACATGACAAACCAAGAAAACATGACTATGCCAAATTACAAAATAAAAGATATAAAACATAAACAAAATGCAAAACCAAAGGAGACAATTATTGTAAATTCATGTCCTATTTTTTACTAAGGTATGTGCTGTAATCATTCAAAAAAGTTGATTTTATTCTTTCGACCAACTGCTAAAAAACATGATGAAAAGTGAAAGGTGAAAGTCAAACTCGTGTCTCATTTGTTCTGCCAGTTTTATTCCTCAAGCCTTCTAAAGGTTAAAGACGTTTTTGGTAGGTTGTATAATCGACTGTAGTAGTGATGTCATCAGCCTGAAACAGATCCACAGTTATAATGATACAGTGATTCAAATATTTTGATTACAAAATTCTACAAAAATTAGAATTTAAATAGGCCTACTGTATATATAATTGATTAAATCTTCATGCAGACATTATGCACTTTCACATTTTATCTGTAAAGGTATATTGGCATAAAACACACTATGTCAAGTCTGAAAGCAAGCACATTAAAGGTAAAGCAAAAGTCTTACCACTGATTGATCGAGCACAATATACGGGATCTCGTCTTGAATAAACAATAAGAATTTATATGTTACAACTGCACTGAAACTGATACTGCTTTGAATATTATTACGTATAATAAAAATAAAGCATGTAAATCTTACCTTTTCGCTGGTGCTTGCACAACTGTGAGCCCAGAACTATGATCACAATCACTGATAAACTGTTTGAAGCTGCTAAAACCAGAACAATTGTACTCCATGGTCTATCTGCAGATATGAAAAAGAACTTCTTTTTAAAAAGATATTAGAGATGCAACAGCACCATGAGCCCACACTATTTTTATTTATTTATTTTTATTTTTTTTGTGGCAAATTCAGTGGATACCTGGCCCTGGTGAATCAACGTTTCTTCCATCTCCAAACAGTATTTCTCCACATGCGGCCACAGCGCAGTAGTAAATCCCAGGATCATAGTGACTGAGGTTGTTCTTGGGCAGGTTGTAGATACATTTGTGTGTGGTAGAGTTCCCATCAGAGCTCCTCTCACGTTGACCGTTCCTGCGCTCCTGAGTGTAAATGATTCCTGGAGGAGATTCTCCAGATTTGTGTCTGAACCAGTAGACGTTGTGTTCTCCTGCACAGCTCTGAGTGACGACGGCACACTGCAGGACCACTGCAGACTCTTCTGGATGATCTGGATCTGACGCAGGTTTCTGATGATCAGAGTCGATGCTCAGTTCTCCACCTGAAAAGAAAATAAACAGTAACATCAACATAATGCTTATTTGACCAGACATGACCACTATATGTAGCACAGTAACATTTAAGTGAATATTCTGCTTACCTTTAACAATGAGATCAGTGCTCTCCCCAAGTTGGAAATTATAAACATATTTAATACAATAGTATGTTGCAGTGTCTGATTCTTCTGTATTTGTGATGCTTAGATTAAAACTGCTCTCGTCTTTTGCTACAACAAAGCGGTTTTCAAAGCCATTTCCAAAGACGACAGGTAAATTTTGATATGTTGAAACAATTGGAAGGGGTTTCTCTCCCACTCTTTGTTTGACCCAAACAACACTGGTTCCCATTCAGTCGGTCACGTTCGACGTACGTCGGACAGACCGACGAATAGGAATCTCGCTAGAGAGGCCAATCTACTTCGAGTGTAACTAAAACGAGCCAATGCACATTGGCATGCAATCATATGCATCAGCTGCTCGCCTCGCAGCGCGGGTATATAATGAGCAGCAGGTGCGTTGCATCTTCAGCTTTTCGCTTCGGAGCCGAACGGTGTTTGTTCCTGTTCTCTGCAAGCGAGTGTCTGCTAGAAGACGAGTCAAGCTTTTTGGTTGAACTTCTCTTTTTTTTCCGAGTGCGGGCGGACAGCACAGCAGCGGGTTGAAGTCCTCTCTTTTTCTGTTTTTGTTTCGTTTGCCGTTTTTGAGCAAATAGCTGTTTTGACAGCGTCAGAAGGCTGTTCTCACGGCCGGTACGGTGCGCTTTTGAGCGCTGAAAAGCCGTTTTTACGGCTGGTAAGAGTGAGCGCCTTCAAAGAGAGAGAGAGAGCACACGACAGGCTGCACACAATCCCTGTCTGTGTTGCGGCGGCCGTTCCCCTGCGTGCTTCAGCACTTTAAAAGAGTAAAGTCCCTGAAAGAGCTTACACAAGTAGATTCGCGTCTTTTTAAAGATGACATCCTACTTGTGTTTCTGGATGCGGTCGTTCCTGTCCTCACTGACGGCCACGATCACTGTTTCACATGTCTGGGCGCGTGTTGGAACGATGTTCGTGGGTGTTTCATGTTTTCATATGAGAACATGATCACGTCGACACGCCGGTCGTGACTCTTCTTTCTCCGGGAAGCTTGAGTCCCTCTGTTGTTGGCCAGCTGCCGCTTGTGTGTAAAAGCACAGCCGCGGGTCTGCCCGACACTCTGGGAGACCGTGGAGATCAACGAGAGCAAACCTCTCGCTCCTCTGCGTGTCGTGTGCCGTCGAGCTGCCGGGCTGCAGCGCGGGTTGTCACGGCAACCCAGCGCTCGGCGCTCTAGATGCGCGGTTCCCTTGCATAATCTCCATTGTAGCGCCCTCTCTGGTGCACCAGAAGAGGTCTACTTTGCTGATATGGCTTGGGTGACATGAGGTTGAGGGGTTCCTTCGGGGAACCAACCCCCTAGGGCCCCTCCCTCTCTAGCGCATTGCAAGCTGTGCAGTTTCTGGATTGGATTGCTGGTCCTTCTCATAGGGGAACCTAGTATTTCATTCAGAGCTCCAGCTAGGGACAGACGTCGATTGCAGCATCGGAGAGTGCTGTTATGCTCTGGAAATGAGGGTGACGCTGCCCACTGTAATGGTGTGTGCTTATGCTGACTCAGATTCGGAGTATACAGCCATGCTTTCCTGGGTCTTCCAGATGTGCATGGAAAACTTGGCAGTATGGGGGTATGTTGGTGCCATAAATATGGAATGCCAAAAGTGCCAAGTTTTTCCTCTCTCACTACCCTCTTGGATGGGGTGGCTGTACTCAGACCACACCCACCCTGCATGTGAGGCCAAGGCACTCTTTTTGCATGAGGGTAGTTCTGTGCTGGGGTTGAGCTGCGCTTGTTGACTAACCGTGATCAAAGTCACGGCGCAGGCCCTCAGCCAGACGATGTCCACCTCAGTGGTCCAGAAGTGCCCCCTGGCTTACCTTGTGAGGTGCGAGAGGTTGTCAAGCTAAATGCTTTCTCAATGCTCCCATCTTACGAGGTGGCCTTTTCGGTGACACTGTCGAGGACTGAGCCCAGCGGTTCTCCTCAGTTAGTAGCGGATCAGGGAGCTTCCCATGACAAACCATTGAGTTCCTCTTGGGCCGCCCCTCAGTCTGCTCGTCGCCAAGGGTGTCGTCCCCTGCAAGAAACTCTGGCCCAGCAGGCTCTGCTGTGTCCATTGCGGGGAGATGACGCCTCCCGTCTCTGCAGCTGTTTAAGTAGTTGGTGAGAATCACCCCTGAGACGGGCGACCCAGAGATGGGTGGGGCTGCTCTTCCACCCCTGGAGGAGGGCCGGGTGGTAAATCCTTTTATTGGGTTTGTTTCTGTTCCGCCACTGACCCAAGAGGCAGCGGTACCCAAAATTAAAAGAGCAGTTCCTCCATTTCCAGGTCTGAAGAGGGTTGGAGAGCAGTGGGAGGAGAAAAACCTCACCACTCTCATCCCCCTCTTCTGTCGCCAGCGGACAGCAGCGAGCAGCGGGCAGCCAAAGCCTCGACTGCTCCCTCTGTCCATCCGTGGAACCAGGTAAGTGTTGCCTAGCACACTGTGACGCCGCTTCGGGCCGCCTCACAAAGAGAGCCCCCCGAGCCGCGTCCCTGTGTTCCACCTCGCTGCCCCGCTGCGGGTACGCCGGTGGTCCCTTTGGTCCCGCTTGTACGGTCTCTGCAAGCCTGGTTAGCGCTCCCCAGTCCGTCTCGCTGGCTCCTTCGGACCATCAGGCTCGGCTATGCGATTCAGTTCGCCCGCCCCCCCCCCCCCCCAAGTTCAGGGACGTCCTCTTCACTACAGTGAAAGATGTCGTTGCCCCTGTCTTGCATGCGGAGATCGCAGTCCTACTGGCGGAGGACGCGATAGAGCCGGTCCCTCCAGCCGATTTGAGGTCGGGGTTCTACAGCCCCTACTTCATTGTACCCAAGAAAAGTGGCGGGTTACGACCGATCTTGGACCTGCGAGTTTTGAATCGGAGCCTCCACAAGCTACCGTTCAAAATGCTCACGCAGAAACGCATTTTCGAGTGCATCCGTCCCCGAGATTGGTTTGCAGCGATCGACCTGAAGGACGCGTACTTCCACGTTTCGATTCTTCCGCGACACAGGCCATTCCTGAGATTCGCGTTCGAAGGTCGAGCATATCAGTACAGAGTCCTACCCTTCGGGCTGGCCCTGTCTCCCCGCGTCTTCACGAAAGTCGTGGAGGGAGCCCTTGTTCCCATGAGAGAACAGGGTGTTCGCATTCTCAACTATCTAGACGACTGGCTCATTCTAGCACAGTCTCGGGATCGGTTGTGCGAACACAGGGACTTGGTGCTCAGTCACCTCAGCCAGTTGGGTCTTCAGGTCAACTGGGAAAAGAGCGAACTCTCCCCTGTGCAGTGGATCTCTTTTCTCGGTATGGAGCTGGATTCGGTCGAACAGTTAGCACGCCTCACAGAGGAACGTGCTCAGTCGGTGTTGAACTGCCTGAATACGTTCAATGGCAGGACAGCGGTCCCACTGAAATTCTTTCAGAGGCTCCTGGGGCATATGGCGGCCGCGGCGGCAGTAACCCCGCTCGGTCTGCTTCATATGAGACTGCTTCAACACTGGCTTCACGGCCGAGTCCCGAGATGGGCGTGGCAACGTGGCACGTTCCGGGTGCCAATCACTCAGGAGTGCCGCCAAGCCTTCAGTCCGTGGTCGGACCCTTTGTTTCTCCGGGCAGGAGTGCCCCTAGAACAAGTGTCCCGGCATGCTGTGGTATTCACAGTTGCTTCTGCCACCGGCTGGGGTGCCACGTACAACGGGCATGCAGTGTCAGGGGTTTGGACGGGACCCCATCTGCATTGGCACATCAATTGCCTCGAGTTGCTAGCAGTACGTTTTGCTCTGAGCTGCCTCAAAGGGCCGCTACGGGGCAAGCATGTACTAGTCCATACGGACAACACTGCGACCGTTGCGTACATCAACCGTCAAGGTGGTCTACGCTCCCGTCACATGTTGCAACTCGCCCGCCATCTCCTCCTCTGGAGTCAGAAGCATCTGAGGTCGCTTCGTGCCATTCTTGTCCCTGGTGTGCTCAGCCATGTGGCCGACGAGCTATCACGAGCTGAGCTGCCAGGAGAGTGGTGACTCCACCCCCAGGTGGTCCAGCTGATCTGGAGAGAGTTTGGAGAGGCTCAGGTAGACCTGTTTGCCTCACCGGAAACCTCCCTCTGCCAGTTGTTTTACCCCCTGTCCGAGGGAACACTCGGGACAGACGCACTGGCACTCAGCTGGCCCTGGGGCCTTCGCAAATATGCGTTTCCCCCAGTGAGCCTACTTGCACAGACCCTGTGCAAAGTCAGGGAGGACAAGGAGCAGGTCCTCTTAGTTGCGCCCTATTGGCCCAACCAGACCTGGTTCCTAGAACTTTCACTCCTTGCGACAGCCCTCCCTGGCCCATTCCTCTGAGGAAGGACCTTCTTCTCAGAGATGGGGCACTCTTTGGCACCCGCGTCAAGACCTCTGGAAACTCCATGTCTGGTCCCTGGACGGGACGCGGAGGTTCTAGGTGACTTACCCCCTGAGGTACTTAACACCATCACTTCGGCACGTGCACTGTCTACGAGACGTGCTTACGCCTCGAAGTGGAACCTGTTCGTCGAGTGGTGCTCTTCTCGCCGAGAAGACCCCCGAAGATGCTCGATCGGAGTCGTGCTTTCCTTCTTGCAGCAAGGGTTGGAGCGTAGGCTGTCCCCCTCCACCCTCAAAGTCCATACTGCTGCTATCTCCGCTTACCACGACCACATAGATGGCAAATCTGTTGGTCAGCACGACCTGGTCATCAGGTTCCTTAGGGGGGCGAGACGGTTAAATCCTCCTCGTCCCCCCTCCATACCCTCTTGGGACCTCGCTCTGGTGCTGAGAGCACTTCAGATTGCTCCCTTTGAGCCTTTGCTGTCAGCAGACTTAAAGATTCTGTCTATGAAGACTTTGCTGCTGGTGGCATTGGCCTCCATCAAGAGGGTAGGGGACCTGCAGTCATTTTCGGTCGACGAATCGTGCCTTGAGTTCGGGCCGGGTGACAGCCACGTGGTACTGAGACCCCTGCCTGGCTATGTGCCCAAGGTTTCTACCACTCCCTTCAGGGATCAGGTGGTGAGCCTGCAAGCGCTGCCCTCGGAGGAGGCAGACCCAGCCCTGGCTTTGCTCTGTCCAGTTCGCACCTTGCGACTGTACATAGACAGAACTCGAAGCTTCAGGACCTCAGACCAGCTCTTTGTCTGTTACGGAGGCCAGCAGAAGGGAAAGGCTGTCTCCAAGCAGAGGATGGCCCACTGGATAGTGGATGCCATCGCCCTGGCTTACCAAGCTCAGGGCGTGCCCTGCCCGCTCAGGTTGTATGCTCACTCCACGAGAGGTGTCGCATCCTCCTGGGCGCTGGCTCGTGGCGCCTCGCTGACAGACATTTGTAGAGCTGCGGCTGGGCGACACCTAACACGTTCGCTAGATACTATAGCCTTCGTGTCGAGCCGGTCTCCTCCCGTGTTCTCGCCACAGGTCAGAGGCACGGAGAGGCCCCGGCTTAGTGTCGGCTTGCTGCGCTACATGCGCTGCTTTTCTCCAGAGAGTCCCTACAAGGCAGACCCTGTCGAGTCCTCCGATATCCCTTCGGCAGCCGACGTGGCGGAGCGTCTGGCGCCAGGCCTATACTCCGTTGTATCCTTGAGAACCGGGTTTAGGCTGGGTTCCATATGTGTGACCCTACGGGGATCCCATATGGTTGGTTCCACGGTTGCTCCTAAACGAAGCCCGTGTCTTTCCCTCTGGGAGAACCTACCCTTCATCGGGTTGGAGTCACCCCAGCTCTTCCATATGTAGCACAGCCCTACAGGGTTAGTCCATATGTACTTCTCCACATAACTCCTTCGGGGAAGGATGTGGCTTCCGCAGCGTTCCTTTCCCAGCGAAAGGGTACGCTTCCCAGCGTTATCCAATAGTCTCACTGAATGGGTTTTGGGGAACAGCAGTGATCGACTCTCTCTGTGTTAGCCCTGTCCCACCATCCTCAGGCAAGGGGGTTCAGGTGGCTTACAACAGAGCGCTGGAAGGGGGCAGCTCCTGTGGCGCTTTGGTAGGGATTCCTATTCGTCGGTCTGTCCGACGTACGTCGAACGTGACCGACTGAATGGGAACGTCTCGGTTACAAAGGTAACCCTCGTTCCCTGAAGGAGGGAACGGAGACGTACGTCCCGTCGCCACAGTCGCTGTACCCCGCTGATGCTGCCGCCTATCCGGTTCGGCTCCTCAGCGAAAACCTGAAGATGCAACGCACCTGCTGCTCATTATATACCCGCGCTGCGAGGCGAGCAGCTGATGCATATGATTGCATGCCAATGTGCATTGGCTCGTTTTAGTTACACTCGAAGTAGATTGGCCTCTCTAGCGAGATTCCTATTCGTCGGTCTGTCCGACGTACGTCTCCGTTCCCTCCTTCAGGGAATGAGGGTTACCTTTGTAACCGAGACGTTCTTGACTCTTTTGGAAAAACACAGAAGAATTTAATACTGTCTCCAGCCTGAACAATCTTCAGATGATTCTGAGTTACGACGTCTGCATTATCTGACCTGCCTAGAAATATGAGTAAGAGGGCAGTTAGTTTTGCCTGCTGTAGATCTAGATATTCATTTAGTCTAAGTGGTGTAACAATTTAACAGAACATAAAATAGTAACTTACACTGTGAGAGGTAAAGCAGCAGTATAAAGAAATGCTGATTCATTTTGTCACAATTAAAACATCTAGGTTAAATCATCTAGAGGGACAAAAATATTAAAATAAATAATTTTTATTTTATGCAATTAATTACAAATAAAATTATACAATTACAGTTTGTCACATAATACTTAGGAGGAAAATGACCCCAAAAAACCCTGTAATTTACATTATTTTTGCAGCATTTTAATGCAGGACTATAGCATACGTGTTTATGTACATACAGTATATGATAAACTTTCAAGACATTCTTAAAAAATGCTGTCCTTGAAAGCTGTTTCACAAAATCAAACAGAAAAGATAAACTGTCTTAAATTTAACAGTGCATGAAAGTAAAGAAAAAAACAAAACAAAACTTTACTCACAGACTTTCTTGAATAAAAGATCACACTGTTGTGTCCTGTAGAAACAGAGATAGTCGCTGCAACAAATCTTCTCTTCTTCTTTCTATTGGTTGACTGAAAGAATTTCTTTTCAACTGTATATTAACAAAGCTGTTTATAAATATACATTACATGATAAGACTGTATTCAGATGTAAAAAAAAAAAAAAAAAGGAAAAAAAAAAGGACCATCTCATTATATTACAAATGCCCATATACTTATACAGAGTTGCAGATTGGCTGGGGCATGAAATACATGAAAATCAGTCTCTGTATTATGAAAGTGACCTGCTCAAAAGACTGACTCCCCGCTACAAGTGTGAAAAACAGAAAATAAAAAAAAAACAACACACACACCACATGTAACACACAAGCAGGCCTTTCATCTAAAGTACACAAAGTTTGCAGTTCACTCTAATGTCCTGCTTCTCAATGACAACAGTCACCTACTGTTTTGTTCATATTGAGAAGGTACAATGATTATCATCACTCCTAATAGACCTCATTGTTGCCACATGTGTGAACATACACCATGGAAAAGAATAAAGTAGTGTATTTGGAAATACTCTGGTATTATAAACACCTAACAAATGCAATTTATTTATACCTGAGTAGACTACCATTCTGTGTTTTCCATCCATGTTTTTGCATATGCAAATTACAAATATATTGTACATTTTATAACATTTTACATGATTTTACAAAATGTTGAATTTCTAATACAACATACATCTTTCTCTCTTCTGTCTGCTGCAATCCATTTTTTAAAATGCTTTTTCTCTTTTGGAAATGCAGAACTGGATTTATATTTTTCTGTTGGAGCAAACAGAAACACAAAATAATTTTTGCTCTGGTCTCCTTTGTGTGTCTGTAGAACTGAACTGTAATCAGCAGTAATTTACTTCAGCGTTTTAAACATGGAAATGGAAAAACTGTAAAGATTTGCTGTGAGTAATCATGTAAATTTGGACCTCTTCTTCACACAAAGCAACATCTTGACTTCAGAAGAATTTCAGAAGAGAGCGTAAAATGTATAGACTATTTTAATGGTATGTTTATGAATATTATTTGACGTTTGAAAGCTGTGATTAATATCAAAATGGCAACATTTATCATTTCAAACAATATATAAAATGTTAATAGTTTGTGAAAAGATACTTTTCACATAGCAATTTGGTTTAGGCAGCACAAAATTACATTGTTAAAAACATTATTTTCATATTTAAGTTGATGGTTGGGATGGCGAGGGCCCATCAGTGATTTTATTGCACTGGGGCCTGTATATAACCATGCCTCTGAAATGTTCTGATACAGTAAATTAATATCACAAAACACAGACTCCTCCTCAAAGGCAGCATTTGTCCATGCAGAACATGTGACGCCAACCAGAGCTCCAGTCAGAAGGGAAGAGACAAAGTACATCATTTCCTGTAGAGTGACTGACAGGAAGAAGCTGCTCAGTACAGACTGAGAACTGCAGTGGTGAACTTCAGCGGAGAAACATTAAAAATGTAGATATGACTGTTGTTTCTCCTCAGCTTCCTCCTGTTGTGTGTGTGTGTGTGTGTGTGTGTATATATATATATATATATATATATATATATATATATATATATACACACATTTTTTTCCCCAAGTGTTTTCCAAAATTGATATGTAAAGTAATTTTCCATGTATGCATATGTAGAGTGCACAAAGTAATTAGTAATTTACTTGCAAGGATTTTTCTATTAAATAACTTAATAAACAGAGAGGTTTAGTTTGTGTGCACAGATGTTTTTGTGCACCTCTGTGCTTTTGTATGCAAACTTTTGCATGATTGTGCACAGCGTGGTTTGAGAATTTTCCAACCACACGATTGACCCACTGGTGTGTTTTTACACCTTAATCTGAATCGAAACCACATGCGCATCATTCACAGACGGTTATTCACTTCACCTTACACTGGAAGAGGAAAAAAAAAAAAAAAACTATCAATGCTAAGTGCAGGGTGACAAAAACATATCATATAAATAGAAACAGCTTATCCTGACACTATGAACAATAAACATGTATACTATTGTAGTACACACACACACAAATGCTACACAAATGCTACATAGCCTATATTATTATAAATTAATTAATTTAATCAATATCAATGTTTGTTTATGCAGCTGGCCATACAATGTGGATGGATAAATGAACATGCTTATTAAATAATTACATAATAATTACATATTTAAGCTTAATAAAATATAACCATTTTTAATAAGGAAAAAGGAAGCAATAAAATAATTTATTAATGCACATGGCAGTACACTTAAAAGTTTTTAGCTGTGGTCAGACAGAACACACTTTTGTCCAGAAAGAGACAGAAACACTCTCTAATACTTAGAATAGTAAGTACAGAATTTTAACATTAAATTAAATGTCTGATTTTTGAATATCTACAGTCCACTGCCCTGTAGGACTCACAGTCTATTTTCATGGTTTCATGCTGTGTTTTTTCCACTTGTGTCCACTAGAGGGTCATTGTGAGCCATTTATCAATGATGTTGGGCAGCATCACATTTTTTAGGTAATGTTATCCATTTCACAGATATAATTAATTGACATGTCAAATTACCTATTACTATGTATTCTATCTACTTTATTAAATCAGGAGTCTGCATGACTAAAAAATAATGACAAGATGGCATCAAGATGTACATGGCAAGATGGCGCAGTGGCTGCCTTGTTGTGTCGCTGCACAGCTGTTTTACTGTTATTGTTAGTTTGTCCTGTCTTTAGTCAGTTTTACTAAAGGATGAATTGCTGAACGTTCGGCAGTTCACCAAAATTTCACCGGTTTTTGACTATTCTGATGTTTTGCTGGACATTTTAGAAACTGAAATCATCTAAACCTGTAGTAAGTATTAAACAAAGATGGACTAATGAAGCAGAGCAGGATTTACAAGCCTGCTTTTAACATCATATATCAGTTTCTGTGAGGATATGTGCATCCCTACCAGGACTCATTTAACTCACAACAACGACAAACCGTGATTCACTGCACAAATCAGACAACTTCATCAGGCCAAAGAAGATACCTACAGGAACAGGGACAGAGTCTTGTTTAAATGGGCCAAAGACACACTGACAAAGGAGATCAGAGTGGCTAAGAGGAACTATTCTGAAAAGCTGAGAAACTAGTTTTCAGCCAACGACCCTGCATCAGTGTGGAAGGCCTGAAAGACATGACAAGAACATGACAACTACTTGGTTCCAGGATCCTGTTTGTGGACGTCAGCTCGGCCTTCAATACCATCATTCCAAACCTCCTTCTGTCCATATTAAAGCAGCTCTCTGTGCCCAACTTCATCTGTCAGTGGATCACCAACTTCCTGACAGACAGGCAACAGCTAGTGATGCTGGGAAAATTGTCATCTGCACGATCAGCACTGGCACCCCCGAGGGGTGCGTTCACTCCCCACTGCTCTTCCCCCTCTACACTGCTCTTCCCCCTCTATACCAACGACTGCACTACAAAAGACCCCTCTGTCAAGCTCCTGAAATTTGCTGAAGACACCACACTCATTGGCCTCATCCAGGACGCTACAGACAGGAGGTTAAAGGCTGTTTGGTGCAGTTATAACAACCTGGAGCTTAACACTCTCAGAACAGTGGATATGATTGTGGGCTTCAGTAGAAACACCCCAGCATTATTCCCACTCAACATCATGGACAGCACTGTGGCAACAGTGGAGTCATTCAGGTTCCTGCGGGCTCTACCATCTCTCAGGACCTGAAGTGAGACAATCACATTGATTCCATTGGGAAAAAGGCCCAACAGAGGTTGCACTTTCTTTATCAACTGAAAAAGTTCAACCTGCCACAAGAGCTGCTAATACAGTTCTACTCTGCAGTCATTGAATCCGTCCTCTGCACTTCTATAACTGTCTGGTTTAGATCAGGTACCTAAATCAGAAGATTACAGCGGATTGTCAGGACTGCTGAGCGAATCACTGGTATTGTACAACCCTCCTCACTCTCCAAGAACTGTACCCATGCAGAGGAAGTAGAAGGGCTGGCAAAATCATTCATACTTACATTATCCCAAATGTTTCCAAGAATGTTTAAATCCAGAGAAATAAGAAATTTTAACCAGGACACGGACCGTATCCGTGCATCCCCCAATCAATGCCATCATACCTGCGTTACTCCTCGATAACAACCATGGAACAGTCAGTGTGTCTTCTTAATAAATTAATGACTTTTTTTAAATTATGCAACATAACACATATGGATCATTTTAACCTTTTGGTAATCAGCCTTCATCAGTGAATCATTTTGTTGATGATGATTCACTGATGAAGGCTGATTGCTGAAACGTTTGACTGATCCCTATGTGCTATGTTGCATAATAAAAAAGTAATTAAATTTATTAAAAATGATAAGTGCAGATCTCTTGTTTTTTTTTGTTTTTTTCATTTGAAAGGATTGATAATTTCCACAGATCTATGCACAGAAAAGGCAGTGATTTTTTTTGTTTGATACATATATTCAACACATCATACTTGTACACACATATACTGTCCATTGTCTATATATTTTTTTTGTACAGTATATTATTTCCTATTTACTTAGTCCATTTTTATTAATTTTATTATCTGTGTCGTCACTGTCATTCTGTTTGTTCTGTGGACGCTATGTGGATGCGTTGACCTCCTCTCATTGCTTCCTCCCTTCTCCATTCATCCAAAATCCAATTTGACAATGAATTTGACAGAAATGATTTTGAAGTGTTAAGAAAGACTGATAGTTTTAATCTGAAGATTGTTAACACTGTACAGATCCAGGAACATACTATTGTGCTGTCTCTCTCTAATATCTGTAACTTTGGAAATGGCACTCGTCTGGTTATTAGAGGTGAATCAGTGCATGTCACCTTCATGTTGAATTGTTTATAATAATGATACGGGGAAAAACAGCTATTTACACAAAAAATAATCCATTCTAGGAGCAGAAACCAGCAAACCCACTCATCTACAGCTGCCCAAGATTGAACTAGTCAGAGGTAAATGTGCCTCTACAGCAGTGTTGGGCACGTTACTTTAAAAAAGTAATTAGTTGTAGTTACTAGTTACTTCTCACAAAGTAACGGAGTTACATCATTATAAAAGTAACTAATTACCAGGGAAAGTAACTATTGCGTTACTTTTTACTGGATCCATTTATATTCATGGACACACAAGTAATCACTATGTTCCAAACATTCAAATTGTTAATTTTGATTACTTGTGTATTGTCACGTTTATGTTCAGTTTCATTTTCATGGAATTGTAGTTTGTTCGTCATCAGTCACATGTTTCGTTTGTTTCAAGTTTCCCGCCACTCATCAGTTTCCATGGACACTAATCTCTCATCACAGCTGTTTGTCATTGTCATGTTTGTTCATCACCATTGTATATTTAAGTTCCTCACTTCCTCTCCTTCAGTGTCCGGTATTTTTTTGCATGTTTGTGTTTTGCCTTTTGGATTAATAAAGAACTTTTATATTGGAATCACCTCATACCTTCTTCTTCCCTTGGACTAAGTGTTACATGTATACTGTACTATGTGTGATAAATATGAAATATTGTTCCTTATGATTTAGACAGTTTCAAGAGGCAGAACACACACACTTAATCTTTGTAAATGGCCTTACGGTGCTGCTGACATCAAACATTACGATCAATATTCTGCTGTGCTGTATAAGGAGAAAAGGTGTTTGTTTGAATTCCTTTTTTTTGTTTTTTGTTTTTTTGTTTCTACAATCAACAGTTTGTTACAGCATAGTAGTAATTCCATGATACTGAGAAATGTTAAATTTACCAAAAAATATTTTTGATCAGTAGTTATTAATGGGCTGATACAGGCCTACTGTAATGACTAAAAGACCAGTCAAACTAAGTATCTTCCCAAATAGCTTATTTCAGTAACTACATGCTATTTAATGGTTTTTATTTGCCTTGTTCATGTAATAAACATTAACAGCTACAATAATTTAAAATATACAACATTATGCACATTCTATTTATGCCACCACTGTACAATTACATTTGTTTTTATATATTTATTCTACAGATATTGGCATAAGTAAAGTAGTTTCTATGTGTTTTGCTCTTCTTTTAGTGTTGACTAGAGGGTGAATATATATATATATATGGTCGGTCACACTTTAGCTTAGGGTCCAATTTTCACTAAACTAATATTATCACGAAGAATAAGGCATTAATAAGTGCTTTATAAATACTAATACACAGCCAATATCCTAGTAATATGCATGCTAATATAAGCAACTAGTGAGAATTGGACCCTAAACTAAAGTTTTACCATAATTTCCTAAGAGGAAAGGCCAAACCAACAGATCTCATATAAAAATGATCTAAAACCACAATTGGTGGCAGTAGACCAAGCATTGAATTCAGCATTCAGCAAGTTAGTCTTAGAATTCTAGTTAAAGACCAACTAAATGTGCACTACTTTTACAAGGAACTACAGGTGCTGGTCATATAATTAGAATATCATCAAAAAGTTGATTTATTTCACTACTTCCATTCAAAAAGTGAACCTTGTATATTATATTCATTCATTACACACAGACTGATATATTTAAAATGTTTATTTCTTTTAATTTTGAGGATTATAACTGACAACTAAGGAAAATCCCAAATTCTGTATCTCAGAAAATTAGAATACTACTTAAGACCAATACAAAGAAAGGATTTTTTGAAATCTTGGCCAACTGAAAAGTATGAACATGAAAAGTATGAGCATATACAGCACTCAATACTTAGTTGGGGCTCCTTTTGCCTGAATTACTGCAGCAATGCGGCATGGCATGGAGTCGATCAGTCTGTGGCATTGCTCAGGTGTTATGAGAGCCCAGGTTGCTCTGATAGTGGCCTTTAGCTCTTCTGCATTGTTGGGTCTGGCATATCGCATCTTCCTCTTCACAATACCCCATAGATTTTCTATGGGGTTAAGGTCAGGTGAGTTTGCTGGCCAATTAAGAACAGGGATACCATGGTCCTTAAACCAGGTACTGGTAGCTTTGGCACTGTGTGCAGGTGCTAAGTCCTGTTGGAAAATGAAATCTGCATCTCCATAAAGTTGGTCAGAGGCAGGAAGCATGAAGTGCTCTAAAACTTCCTGGTATACAGCTGCGTTGACCTTGGACCTCAGAAAACACAGTGGACCATCACCAACAGATGACATGGCACCCCAAACCATCACTGACTGTGGAAACTTTACACTGGACCTCAAGCAACGTGGATTGTGTGCCTCTCCTCTCTTCCTCCAGACTCTGGGACCCTGATTTCCAAAGGAAATGCAAAATTTACTTTCATCAGAGAACATAACTTTGGATAACTCAGCAGCAGTCCAGTCCTTTTTGTCTTTAGCCCAGGCGAGACGCTTCTGACGCTGTCTGTTGTTCAAGAGTGGCTTGATACAAGGAATGTGACAGCTGAAACCCATGTCTTGCATACATCTGTGCGTAGTGGTTCTTGAAGCACTGACTCCAGCTGCAGTCCACTCTTTGTGAATCTCCCCCACATTTTTGAATGGGTTTTGTTTCACAATCCTCTCCAGGGTGCGGTTATCCCTATTGCTTGTACACTTTTTTCTACCACATCTTTTCCTTCCCTTCACCTCTCTATTAATGTGCTTGGACACAGAGCTCTGTGAACAGCCAGCCTCTTTTGCAATGAACTTTTGTGTCTTGCCCTCCTTGTGCAAGGTGTCAATGGTCGTCTTTTGGGCAACTGTCAAGTCAGCAGTCTTCCCCATGATTGTGTAGCCTACAGAACTAGACTGAGAGACCATTTAAAGGCCTTTGCAGGTGTTTTGAGTTAATTAGCTGATTAGAGTGTGGCACCAGGTGTCTTCAATAATGAACCTTTTCACAATATTCTAATTTTCTGAGATACAGAATTTGGGATTTTCCTTAGTTGTCAGTTATATCATCAAAATTAAAAGAAATAAACATTTAAATATATCAGTCTGTGTATAATGAATGAATATAATATAATATACAAATTTCACTTTTTGAATGGAATTAGTGAAATAAATCAACTTTTTGATGATATTCTAATTATATGACCAGCACCTGTATATCAAGCACCAGGATCCATCATTTCAGTTAACAGAATAAAAACAACATAACACATTTGAACAAATGCACATTACATGCACATACATTTTTTCATTTAGATGCACCTGAAGCATACTACACACAAGCGATTCATAAGGAGACTGTAAAACAGAAGATTTAATAACATGAAGTCCCAAATTTGAGAAGAAAAGAGAAACACAGTCTAATAAAATGCATGCATTAATACACAAAAATATCAATGATCATACAAACACACACTACCTTTCTTTTCCCACAATTTTCCTTACTAGATATGTATCTACTGGATATAAATGTATATATCTATCAATACACAGTGCAAAGCCAAAATAACATTTTTATCAAACAAAGACATTAAAATATAGCCGCCAGCAGCTATCGTCTTATAATTCATATTTTGATGACATTGTTAGTTACTGTTATTTTAGGTGGGAAACACTTTCAGAGCACTTCATTAACATTTATATTCTTAAAATACTGGATATGATCTTTACAGGCACTATAAATTCAAATATAATACAATACAAGCTTTTTTTTTTTTAGGAAAAAAAGCCATATATATATATATATATATATATATTATATATATATATATATATATATATATATGTATCATTCAGGAAATAATTGTATTTATAATTTTAAGTTTGAGTATATGAAATGGAAATCAGAATATATGGAATGGAATAAAAGTCTGAATATATGGAAAGAAATTTGCAATAAATGGAATGAAAGTGCAAATTTGACAGTACTTAATAATGTATAGCTAGTTATATCAGAGCAACCTTCTGAATTGCATTTTTTGTAAAAACTGCATTCCCATTAAAATTTCTAATACTTTGCTGAACTAGAAAAAAATAGGCAACAGCTGGTCATATTTCAAACAACACAAACAGCTTGGAGTTTACATCCTGTCATCACTGACATTTCACAGAGTAATCCCGATAAATTGCCATAAAATTACCAGAACTACTTTATGGGTAAATACACAAATGTGCTGTTCAACACATGCAATGACATTTCATCTTTTTACTGGTAATTCACACATCAGTTCCAAAATAACAGGTAAACTCTGTTATGTATAACAGATATTTTCATATATTCAGACTTTCATTCTATATAATGAAACTTCATATTATAAATACAATCATTTCCTGAATGCATGCCATAATATGTGTGTGAGTGTGCGTGTGCGTATATATATATATATATATATATATATATATATATATATATATATATATATATATATATATATATATATATAAATCAAAGTGGTGTCAGCAGAGATAAATTCATTGCAGCAAAAATGATCAGACTATACTCTGAATTTAATTTCAGAGGACAAAAGTCAATAAACTCATACAATTTAGGAGAAATTCTCAAAGTTAATCTGACAAATTAAATTAAATGGATGGAGTCAAATATGTTGTAATAAGACCATGATGAAAATATTTGTGTAGAAGACAAATGCTCCTCTAAAGCTCTGGATGTTACTGCTGTGATCTGACCTGAGCGTACAGAGATTGATCCTGAATGATCTTTGATTTGATCCTTCTAGTGTTCAGAGGTTTCTGAGCAAAACTAATGGCTGCATAATTCATGGTGTCTTCATTCTAAAATCAAGAGAGAAAAGACACTCCAATTATGAGAGGAAAATGACACATGATACCTGAGAAAAACCCCCCCCAAAAAACATTATCTAATAATAAATGGATGACAAATTGAAACACAAAAATTGATACAAATATATATATGGAAAAAAAATGTAGACTTACTTGACTCTCTTGAGGTGTGGACACTTTGGAAAATAAAAAAATTTTGTTATTATAAAATTTTATTTTATTTATTTATAAGTTTTAGACATTTTTTCCATTACCATAATAATTGAATTTTATTCAGCAAGTCTTACCTTTGTTCTGAGTCCTGCATAGTTTTATTCCCAGAAAAACAACAAGAGCCAAAAATATGATATTTAAAATTACAAGAGCAAAAAGAATTGGAGTCACATCACCACTCTCTGAAACAAAATAATTTATTTTCTTAGAAAACCTTTTTTAAATAAGTTTGGTATAATTTAATATATGAATCAAATGCTTTTCCAAAGAAGAAAGATCAAGCCAAACATTTCAACATTTCAAGCCACACATTTGTACCTTACCTCTAAAATTTAGTTGAGTTCCTTTTCCAAACAGTATCTCTCCACATGCGGCCACAGCGCAGTAGTAAATCCCAGTGTCAGAGTGACTGATGTTGCTCTTGAGGAGATTGTAGACGCAGCTCTGCGTTTGAGACTCACTGCTCTTATTACACTGACCATTTCTCTCTCCTTTGGTGTAAAGGACTCCTTGAGAGTCTCCCGAGCTTTGTCTGAACCAGTAGACGCTGTGTTCTCCTGCACAACTCTCAGTGAAGATGCTGCACTGCAAATTCACAGAATCTCCTGGATGAAGCGTGTCTATCAAAGACTGCTGAAGAGTTGTGTGTCCATCTTGAAAAGTGACATAAAAGGGACAGAAATAGTAAGAACAAAGAATCAGATGCCAAAAATCAAACAAAGCAAAAATATCAAGCAGTAAAACTTACCTTTAAAAATTAATCTAGTTCCTGCACCCATTCCAATGCTGTAATATGATGCGACTACACAGTAATATGTTGCTGAGTCTGCAGGCTTTGTCTTTAAAATGGTCAGATTAAAATGACCATCTCCTTTGATAACATTAAAACGATTCATTTTCTCAAAGTCCTTATTCCAACTAGGCTGTTGATTTAAATATAAAGAAACAATTTGTAAAGATTTTCCATCAGCCGTCTGTTTAAACCATGCTTTTGTTGATTGCAGAAGCTTTGAAAAGGAGCAAGTAAGATTCACATCCTCTCCAGCTCGAACTACTTTTACATCTTCCTGAACAACGTCCACATTAGAGGTCACATTAGCGGAGCAGGCTGCAAAATAAAGCAGACAATAGTAACCTTTAAATTAAAAGTGTTATTAAATAGGTGACATATTTAATGTTTAAAAAGAAATGTAGGTATATTTACATATTGTTGAGGAAAGCAAAAGAATGAAGTAATATCTCATGATCAGATCGTCTTTCAAAATTATCCTCAGGCTTTGAAATCCCCTGAAAAAGCAAACGAATGAGCACGCTATCACAAGCGCTAGAGAATAAGGGTAGATCACTAGACTGTGTCTTTACCATGTGTCCATCGGTCTCTGCTTCAGTCAACTGAGGCACATGTGCACTTTTACCTTTACTTTTCTGCTTTCACACCCGGCCACATCAAAATGGCTAAAAAAATATCCAACCAAACCATCTTTCCATTGCTCTTACTTATTTAGAAGGGTATTATAAATACTACTGTTTAGTATTGGCCTATCTTAAAACTATCTGGTTAATATGTTGTTTTATTGCTAATGCATGATGTGGTTTTACACAGAAAAAAAAAAAAAAAAAAAAAGCAGGAAATATGATTTCAAAGAAGCACCTTTAAAGGGCCTCACATGAAAGTTCATGTTCTTACCAGTGATAAACACCAAAATATGTTTTTGAATCAAGGAGTTTATTTTTCTTTTTCTCAAAGAAATGCAGGTACTGCCAGTGCATCAGATGGAGAGATTGAAAAGTTCATCAAAAGACGGCTGCAGCTTGCTTCGGACCGAAATAGGGGAACCAAAGAGCAAGCCCAAAAGCAAACTAATTCTACCTAATGTACAGTCCCCTCCAAAAGTATTGGAACAGTGAGGACTATTCCTTTATTTTTTCTGTAGACTGAAAACATTTGGGTTTGACATCAAACAATTTATATGAGACAAAAGATCAACATTTCAGCTTTTATTTCCAGGTATTTACATCTGGATCTGATACACAACTTAGAAGATATAACCTTTTGTTTGAACCCACCCATTTCTCATGTGACCAAAAGTATTGGAACAGATTAACTTAAAATAGATTAAAGTGAATAAGACTTAATATTTAGTTGAAAATCCTTTGCTTGCAATAACTGCATCAAGCCTATGACCCATTGACATCACCAAACTTTTGCATTCTTCTTTTGTAATGCTTTTCCAGGCTTCCACTGCAGCCTCTTTCAGTTGTTGTTTGTTTTGGGGGGTTACTCCCTTCAGTCTCTTTTTTAGCAGGTAAAATGTATGCTCTATAGGGTTTAAGTCTGGAGATTGACTTGGCCAGTCTAAAACCTTCCACTTTTTGCCCCTGATGAACTCCTTTGTTGCTTTGGCACTGTGTTTTGGGTCATTATCTTGCTGCATGATGAAGGATCTCCCAATCAGTTTGGTTGCATTTTTCTGTAAATTGGCAGACAAAATGTTTCTGTACACTTCAGAGTTCATTTTGCTGCTGCCATCATGTGTTACATCATCAATGAAGATCAATAAGCCCGTCCCAGAAGAAGCCATGCAAGCCCAAGCCATGACATTACCTCCACCGTGTTTCACAGATGAGCTTGTATGTTTGGGGTCATGAGCAGATCCTTTTTTTCTCCAAACTTTAGCCTTTCCATCACTTTGGTAGAGGTTAATCTTTGTCTCATCAGTCCATAAAACTTTGCCCCAGAATGTTTGAGGCTTGTCTCTGTAGTTTTTGGCAAATTCCAGCCTGGCCTTCTTATTCTTCTTGCTAATGAGAGGTTTGCATCTTCTGGTGTAGCCTCTGTACTTTTGTTCATGAAGTCTTCTGCAGACAGTAGACTGTGATACCTTCACTCCTGCCCTCTTGAGGTTGTTGCTGATGTCACTAACAGTTGTTTTAGGGTCTTTCTTTACAGCTCTCACAATGTTTCTGTCGTCAACAGCTGATGTTTTTCTTGGTCTACCCATTCGAGGTCTGTTACTTAGTACACCAGTGGTTTCTTTCTTCTTCAGGACATTCCAAATGGTTGTACTTGCTATGGTCAATGTTTGTGCAATGGCTCTGATTGATTTTCCATCTTCTCTCAGCTTCACAATTGCTTGTTTTTCACCCATAGACAGCTCTCTGGTTTCATGTTGGTTACACGTCTAACTATAAATGCAGTCTGCACAGGCAAAACCCAAATCTGAAACTGAGTGCAGACATTTAGTGCTATTTATTGTTTGAATAATCAATGTAATAGGACACACCAGGGCAACAAAACACACCTGTCAGTCACATGTTCCAATACTTTTGGTCACATGAGAAATGGGTGGGTTCAAACAAAAGGTTATATCTTCTAAGTTGTGTATCAGATCCAGATGTAAATACCTGGAAATAAAAGCTGAAATGTTGATCTTTTGTCTCATATAAATTGTTTGATGTCAAACCCAAATGTTTTCAGTCTACAGAAAAAATAAAGGAATAGTCCTCACTGTTCCAATACTTTTGGAGGGGACTGTATGTTCCAAATGTTAACAGAGTTACCATTCATTTTTATCAGTCTGAGATTTCTGTGATCTATCTGACTAACCATACGTGTCATTGTCTGTTCCCCTTTTTATTCTCTTTCTGGCATTCTGTCCCTCTTTTAGAGTACGCTTACTTGAGGAGGCTCCTAAAGTTTTCTTGTTTGTTTTTTCATTACACTTTTTTTTTTTTAATGTTTCAAATATATTTCAAATAAATTGTCATATCACTCATATTTTCGTTGTCATATTAACTTGGGGAAAAGGAGCATATATTGATGTTATGGGGTATCATTGAGTGATTCATTGGGTTGTAGGTGGGGATGACATGAAAAAAACAGGGTGTAAGAGCCAAACCCTTAATCTTTGTAAAGTTGACATATTTAGTTGACATGCATAAGTACATGTAGGCTTAACAATGACATTGTAAAATATTTATGATACTTTAAGGTAATGTAATTTTGTGTAAAAACAAATTATTTAAAGGTCTGTTTTTATAAAATAAATCTGGTTGTACTGAACACACACACCCCAAAATTTTTTTTTTTTTATTCTGTTAAGTGCAAGTATATTATTTAAATTATCAAATAAGACTAAAGCTGTGTCCGAAACCGCTCACTCGTTCACTCATTCACTAATCCCTATATAGTGTATGGCATTTGAGTGCACTATATCTGTATGGAGTGAACGAAATGAAGTGAGTGAATTCGGACGCTGACGTATACACTGTGCATCGGAGATCTCAGAAACGGCTCGACACGCTTTAAAACTATTTTATCCTACATGTTATTTACATTATAAAATAATGTTAATAACAATAACAATCATAATGACTTTATTTTGTAATCATACGTGCCAGCTTTGTAGTTTAATCAATTATGTAATTTTTTGTCATGCTTAATGTGTTCATAATCATTTAATACTATAAAATACTGCAAACAAAAATAAACACATTAACAAGTGTACATAATTTCATGTATTTATCCTTTTTAATAAAGTTGTTAGAAACTCTCACGCTCACAGATTACGTGGTCTTTGAGCGCCCTCAGGCGACCGTTATGATTTGAATACGCTACCTATGATTAACGATTTTTTTTAAATCATCCACTAAATTATCATCTTTTAAAGATTAATGAGTTAACAGTGCCGCAAAATATTAAAACACATTGCTGTTAGTAAAACACATTAAATTGATTTAATGCCTACATAATATATTTTAATAATGAAAATATTTTTTATTAATATAATTTCATTTTTTTAAAATTCATCTATATAATAATGTCCCCCTACATTTTAGTAGGTTTTATTCAAGTAGTGATTAATTAAAAAAAGAAAAGGTTAAAAAAATTGGATTTTGGGAAATAGTGCTTCAGCAAGTGTACATCGAATCTACACTCGAAATCAGAGAGAATTGTGGGTATAAAGTAGTGAACGAATGTAGGGAATGAAGTCGTTCACTCAGAATTCGGACACCACTACAAAATGGCCGACACCCGATATAGTGGACTATATAGTGGATAGGGAGCGGTTTCAGACACAGCTTCAGATCAGTACTGGCCGAGTGTACAATTTTTGCTGGCGTGATTGTGGCCCATTGCTGGCTCAGTTTTAGTACCCAGACTCGAACCAGTACCAGCTAAGTGTTGTATTTTTTGCTGGCGTGATTGTGGCCCATTGCCAGCAATGTTGGCTCAGTTTCAGTACCCAGACTCGGACCAGTTTCATGTAAGTGTAGTATTTTTGCTGCCATGATTGTGGCCTAGTGTCGGCTCAGTTTCAGTACCCATACTTGGACCAATACCGGCTAAGTGTTCAATTCTTGCCTACGTGATTGTGGCCCAATGGCGTCAGTTTTGGCAGCTGAATTCTGGGGTGTCATTCATCCCACGTCCATCCCAAGGCTGGCAACCGCAACCAGGCCAAGTTATTTCTTCTGGCCTGCCGGATCCGGTCCATTATCGGGCGGAATCGTTTTGGCTACCTGGGAATGCTTAAAAAACAATTCTAAATGCAACTGGAAGCCAGTATAAGGACCTGAGGACTGGTGTGATATGTTCATATTTTCTGGCTCTGCTCAGAATCCAGGCAGAAGGGATCTTTATGAGCTGCAGCTATCTTACAATCTTTCTAAGAAGACCAGTGAAGAATCTTTGCAAACTATTGTAATTCAAACTTTCAGAGAAAAATGTTTTTAAACAAAGACTGAAAGTATTGTTGGAAGCTTAGTGATAGCACAGAGCTAAGAACCCAAGAGGCGACACTTTGATACTTTTTGGGTAACAGCCACTAGATGGCGCTCCGGTAGCACGGCCGCCATAGAGTGCCCCAGGGATGACGCGTTTTTGTAGGCCAACCTGGAAGTTAGTGGCGAACGGGTTCCCTAGGTTGAAAGCCTATGCATTTTTCCCATAGACTTTTGGAAAATCGCAGAAAATAAGCTCTGTGTTTAACAAAGGGTTATGACACTTACACGTTTTGTCTATCAAGATAATCTTTACAAGTTAACACAACATTTATAGATTTTGAAGCCTAAATATAGTCGTCAGATATAAAAGGCTAACAGTAGGCTACAAACGGACTACAGCCAAAATCCCTTTAAGACAAGTCATTTCACTCGGCGGCCATCTTTGAAACGCCTCTCGGGCATCCTGGGCATCATGCAGCTCCTATCTCTTTGAATGGGGAAACATCAAATTCTCCAAAACTGTTCAACAACCTTACGATTAAATTTCATATTTGAAATCACCAATCAAATCAAACAACAACTGTCAAGTCAAGTCAAGTCAAATTTATTTATATAGCGCTTTTACAATTGGTAATTGTTTCAAAGCAGCTTTACATATTAGAAGCACAGAAAAAAGGGAAGTGGTTAAAAATAAGCTGTACAAACAAGCGTGGTAATATGTAACATATACAAGATGGTGCTACATTAAGCCAATGTCGGCTGACTCCCAGGGGTGGAAAAAACCCCCTAGGAGAAAAACCCAGCGTGCTAACACTGGGAAAAAAGTCCTAGGAGGGAAAAAACCCCTTGGAAGATATATATAATATATGTAAATGGATATGGAGATCAAAATCTGAATTATACATTTTTATTATAGAGATTAAAAATAGATTATATATAAATATATGTAAGCGGATACGGGGATTAAAAATCTGAATTATAGATGCAGCCAGAACTGGATCTGTAGGCCCATTGTCTCCTGGGCTACGTTGTAGTCAGGTCCAGACACAGGTTCTCCATCTGATCTGGATACGGCCTGGATCCAGCACCCGGCAAACCTCAGGATAAGCAGAGAGACAGATATTAGCGTAGATGCCATTCTTATTCTGATGTACAGGTATATCTAGTGTTATAGGAAATGTTCTCGGTTCCGGCCGACCTAATTATTGCAGCGTAACAATCCTTTAACGGATTTGAAAAATGTTAATGTATTGATAATGTGTTATGTGTATGCAAGAGCAAAGAGATGTGTTTTTAGTCTAGATTTAAACTGACAGAGTGTGTCTGCTTCCCGAACAATGCTAGGAAGATTGTTCCAGAGTTTAGGTGCTAAATAGGAAAAGGATCTGCCGCCTTCAGTTGATTTTGATATTCTGGGTATTATCAACTGGCCTGAATTCTGAGATCGCAATAAACGTGAAGGACTATAATGCATTAAGAGCTCACTTAGGTACTGGGGAGCTAAACCATTTAGAGCTTTATAAGTAAGTAGCAAGATTTTAAAATCTATACGATGTTTAATAGGGAGCCAATGTAATGTTGACAGAACTGGACTAATATGGTCATACTTTCTGGTTCTAGTAAGAACTCTAGCTGCCGCATTTTGGACCAACTGTAGTCTGTTTAAAAGCCGAGCAGAACAACCAACCAGTAGAGCGTTACAATAATCTAGTCTTGAGGTCATGAATGCATGAACCAACTGTTCCGCATTTGTCATTGAGAGCATATGTCGTAATTTAGATATATTTTTTAGATGGAAGAAGGCGGTTTTACAGATACTAGAAACATGACTTTCAAATGAAAGATTGGTATCGAAGAGCACACCCAGGTTCCTAACTGAGGACGAAGGTTTAATGGAGCACCCGTCAAGCGTTAGGGAGTATTCAAGGTTTTTTCGTGAGGAAGTTTTTGGTCCAAAGATTAGGATATCAGTTTTTTCTGAATTTAATAATAAGAAATTTCTTGTCATCCAGTTTTTAATGTCAGCTATGCATTCTGTTAGTTTTGTGAATTTGTAGGTTTCGTCAGGGCGCGAGGAAATATAGAGCTGAGTATCATCAGCGTAGCAGTGAAAACTAACACCATGCTTCCTAATTATCTCTCCTAAGGGCAGCATGTACAGAGTGAAAAGCAACGGTCCTAGTACTGAGCCTTGTGGTACTCCATATTGAACTTGTGAGCGATACGACATCTCTTCATTAACTACTACAGACTGATAACGGTCAGATAAGTACGATTTGAACCATGCCAAAGCAATTCCACTAATGCCAATATAGTTTTCAAGTCTTTTTAAAAGAATGTTGTGATCGATAGTGTCAAAAGCAGCACTGAGATCTAATAACACTAATAGAGAAATACAGCCACGATCGGATGATAAGAGTAGATCATTTGTAACTCTAACGAGAGCAGTCTCAGTACTATGGTATGGTCTAAATCCTGACTGGAAATCCTCACAGATTCCATTTCTTTCTAAAAAGGAGCACAGTTGTGTTGAAACTGCCTTTTCTAGTATCTTTGACAGAAAAGGTAGATTCGAGATTGGCCTGTAATTTACTAAATCTCTCGGATCTAGTTGAGGTTTTTTAATAAGAGGTTTAATAATAGCCTGCTTAAAGGTTTTTGGCACGTATCCTAGTGTTAAGGATGAATTAATTATATCAAGAAGTGGACCTACGACCTCTGGAAGCATTTCTTTCAGTAGTTTAGTCGGCATTGGGTCTAACATACATGTCGTTGATTTTGATGATTTGATAAGTTTAGATAATTCTTCCTCTCCTATAGCGGCGAATGATTCTAGTTTTACCTCAGGGACACTACAGTGCACTGTCTGAAGCGAAACTGTGGACGGTTGCATGTTTTTAATTTTCTCTCTAATATTATCAATCTTGCAAGTAAAGAAGTTCATAAAGTCATTACTGCTGTGCTCTATGGAAACGTCAGCAGTTGAATCTCTGTTTCTAGTTAATTTAGCCACTGTGTCAAATAAATACCTAGGATTATGTTTGTTTTCTATTAAGAGATTTGAAAAATAAGTAGATCTAGCATTTCTTATAGCCGTTCTGTACTCAATCATTTTTTCTTTCCACGAAAGGCGAAAAACTTCTAGTTTTGTTTTCTTCCAACTACGTTCAGTTTTTCTAACAGCTCGTTTTAGAGCCCGAGTGTGCTCATCATACCACGGCGTTGGATTAGTTTCCTTAATCTTCTTTAGACGTAAAGGAGCGACTGCATCTAATGTGCTGGAAAAGAGAGAGCCAATAGTTTCTGTTGCAGCATCGAGTTCTTCTAAGTTGTCAGGTATACTAAGGCGATGAAACTGCTCGGGGAGATTATTTATAAAGCAATCTTTAGTGGTAGACGTGATGGTTCTACAATATTTATGGCTGGGTGGTGGTTTTGTAGCCTTGGCTAATTGTATTATACACGACACTAAATAATGATCTGATATATCATCGCTCTGCTGTAGAATTTCAACAGCATCAATATCAATTCCATGCGACAGTATTAGATCTAAGGTATGATTACGACAATGAGTGGGTCCTGACACGTGTTGTCTAACTCCAATAGAGTTTAAAATGTCTGCAAATGCCAATCCAAATGCGTCTTTATTATTATCTACATGGATATTAAAATCACCAACAACAAGGACTTTATCCGCAGCCAGTACTAACTCTGATAGAAAATCAGCAAATTCTTTGATAAAGTCAGTATGGTGTCCTGGTGGCCTGTATACAGTAGCCAGCACAAATGTCAACTTACATAATGTTACATAAAGCACCATCACTTCAAAGGAGTTATATTTGAAATTCTTTTGAATGATTCTGAATATATTACTATAAATTACAGCAACACCTCCCCCTTTGCCTTTCTGTCGAGGATTGTGTCGATAATCATAACCTTGAGGACTAGATTCATTTAAAGTAATGTAATCGTCTGGTTTTAGCCAGGTTTCTGTCAAACACAGCAAGTCTAGTTTATTGTCTGTGATAATTTCATTTACAATAAGTGCTTTTGAAGAAATAGATCTAATATTCAGTAACCCAAGCTTTATCATTTGTTTATCTGATTTATCTGTGATTTTCATAAATGCTCGAATCATGACAAAAAAACCCCCGGTATTTTTCAGGCTGGATCAAGCTAATGCGCATGCGCAGACGTAAATGCGCGTCTCCTTTGCCTCATTTCGGAGGCGCGCGTCTGACTGTTTCTATAGAAACCGGTGCTTTCTAACGGCCGCTGCAGTGACGCGATGACTTATGCAGGGACTTATTCCGCCATATTACGCGTTACACTTTTTCCCATTCAAAACAATACGAGTGACACGTCTTGTGTTATTCTACAGTCTTTGCTACAGCACACCATGGTCGCGGAATCAACGTCGTCACCACCAAGCTTCCTCAAACTGTATTTAAAAAACAACTTTCTTTAAAAACACACTCGCTGATTATGATCTGCGCTGTGTATGAATACTTATCCACTTTTTCATGAGAAATGCTGTCCAAATGTCCCGTTTTTAATGATGACGTCTAAAGGAAGTAGTCCCTTTTAGCAATTTGTTAGCAACCGCCGATTTTAAGACAACAGTAAAAGTTTAAAAAATCACAAGTGGGTTATAACTGGTGTGTTTTATGTCATAGATCAAAACGTGAAAGTATTTAGAGGCTTTGTTAACCACAGACCTTATTTCAGGCGATTTAGCAAAAACACATTCAAAAAACCCATAGACTTGACGGCGCTGGAACCGGATGTCCTAAAATGCTAACTCGCTTCCGGGTTTTGCCTACAAAAATGCGTCATCCCTGAGGCACTCTATTATGGGCTGAAAATACTAACTGGACCATAGAATCTTTCACATCTTATGCACCCAAAATCGGCGAATTTCACTGCCAAATCAGAAGCGCAATAGAACAGTTATTTAAATTAAGTCACCAGTAAATTGTATGGCTCCTACAGTAAATGTTGTATTGTCTTATGTATGTTTTATGTTATCAGTTGTGGAATCCAACCATTCAACCATCTGAGGTAATGGAGTTAGCCTACTTTATTGAGTATTTTCATTATGCAACTTTACACATTATTAATAGTAAATTAATAATTAATAAATTTAAGATCATTATGTTTGCAGCGAACAATATATTTTAGACCTAGTGGACTAATAATAATAGTATCTAGGTCTGAAATGAAATAGGCTATATTGTACGTTTTAATGGATCATGCTACAAACATAATGATTTTATAATACATGATGCATTGCTGTGTCCGTAATCGCATAATTAATTTATTGTCCAACATTCCCAATTTTTCTGATGCATGTCCTTTATTTAATTTCATATGTAGGTAATAATTCATTGTTTATAAGCCTTTTAAAGAATTTTAACCCAAACTGACTGGGTTTCTAGAGAGCAAAAAGGTTTTGTGAAAAAAGTGGAAGACTTAAACACAAAGTGTGTAAAATAAACAGTTAAAAGGATTTGATGATCATTAGTTATAGTATTTTATTCTGTGTTGTCATCATTCAGGTTGGATTTCAGCTTTAATGTATGTTTTTTTAAACAAAGCAGCTGATATTGCCATAGAAACTAGTGGACTGCCGACTTGCTTTCACCCCAAAATGGCAGAAACGCAGGGCCGCTGCTGGGTGCCGGTGTTGCATTGGAACGTTTTATTAAGTGTCACTTCTTGCTAATGTATATTCTTTGGTGATAGTGACACTGAAGTCATGTGACTGTGGTGTAGTTCATTTATAGCCAGCTTTTGACTTCTGCCAATTGCATTTACACTTCAAAATTCTTAAAAGTTTTGTTCATTTGTGAAGATTTTGTAATCACTGAGAAACTCTTAAGTCTGCAATAAATGAAATGATCTGGGTTGTGTTTCTCAACCAACCAATGAATTCTATGAAGAACAGAACAATCCAGGGCAGCGGTTCCCAAAAGCATTGTGAGCCTAATCAAAGATATCTTTTGGTGCAATTGGTTTACTATTAACTTACGTTCACAATGCTTTTGGGAGCACTGAGTAACTTGCTAAATGCTCCGTCCACTGGGTGTCATCATCAACCTAGAATCTGACGAAGCTGATGGTTCCGGGCTTGATGATGATGCTGTGAGAAAGGATCACAGAAGTAGCTGGATTCAGCTCAGAAGCACTATATGTCAGATCCAGCCAGCGCCGCGTTGCTTGTTGGGTGTGCAAAATTCAAAAATGTCCTTGTTTAAAAATTTGTTTCATTCAAAAAGTGCATTCAACTTTATCAAGTGGTCAATGGAATTTTATTTGGACCCTTGAAAAATTGAGGCAAAACACGTCTTTTGGGTGGAATTAAATAAGTAACAATGATTTGGGTGTCTTCTTCATCACATTTATTTTCATATAAAAGCAACAGAACCTAAATTACATCTAGTTTACACATGAGTGTGTATCCTGAGATATCCGGCTTTGATCTCGTAGGTGTCTGATCCACTATGAGAGGAGAGAACTGTCCGTCTTGGCTGCACTTTTTCCACTCCTCCCCTCACTGCAGCTGTCTACTCTCGCCTAAAAAGGGCATAAAAAAGGGGAACCCAGATCTCATACCAATGATCTACAACCACTAGGTGGCAGTAGGGACCATGTGTTGAATTCAGCATTCAGCAAGTTGTCTTTAAAATAATTCTTGTTAAAGACTAACTAAATGCTAACTAATACTTTGCAGAGGAAGTATAACTTACACATGCACCAGGAGCCATCATTTGAGTTAACAGAATAAAAAGCAAAGCAATGCAACGTAACAAAAAACAAACAACCGACAAATGCACATGCACATAAGCAGGCTATTAATTTAAGCAGATGCAAATGAAGCATACACACAAGTGATTCATAAGGAAACTAGAAAATGTAACATTATATACCACAAAATTACAAAGTTGCTCAAAAAGAACACAGTCTAACATACATACATTAATTTACAAAGAATAGACTTTTCTACTTCACTACTTTTCTTTTACAATTATCCTTATCTTTACTATGCCTAACAAATTCATGGTTATCAATACACAGTACAAAGCCAAAGTAACACTTTAAAATATAAATACATTAAAATATGGCCACCGACAGCTATCAGCATGCAGTCCGTATTGTGATGACATTGTTAGCTATACTGTTATTTGAGGTTATTTCAGACCATTCATTTTAACACTTACTTCAATATAAAGGACATGATCCTTAAAGGCATTATAGATTCAAGATCAAGTTAAAGTTATTTTATTTCATTTTTAAAGCACATTAATAACAACAACAAGGCTAACCAAAGTGCTGCACAGTTGAAGGGCAAAAATCATTTTTAAAACAGACAACAAAACATAAAAAACAAACAAAAAAAAAACAAAGAAAACCAATAAACTAATTAAACAGTAAAAATGACCAAAATTATTCAACCTAAATTAAATGTATTTGACCTCAAATTGTTATAAGATCATAATGAAAACTATTTGTGTAGAAGGTAAATGCTTCCTCTAAAGCTCTGGATGTTACTGCTGTGATCTGACCTGAGCGTACAGAGATTGATCCTGAATGATCTTTGATTTGGTTCTTCTAGAGTTCAGAGGTTTCTGAGCAAAACTAATGGCTGCATAAGTCATGGTGTCTTCCATTCTAAAATCAAGAGAGAAAAGACTCCAATTATGAGAGAAAAATTGCACATGATGTGGCATAATATACACCAAAACGTTTAAGAACCCTGAAAAAAATATATTATTTAATATTAAATTGATAAAACAGATACATTGATAAAGATTTGAAAAAGATCTCAAATGGAAGCTAATTGTGTACTTACTTGACTCTCTTGAGGCGTGGACACTTTGGGAAATTAAGAAGCAAGTCTTGTCATTATAAATGGCAGTTTATGTGTTATTTAAAATTTTATATTTTTTCCATTACCATAATACATTAATCTTTTCCAGAAAGTCTTACCTTTATTTTGACCCCTGCATAGTTTTATTCCCAGACAAACAACAAGAGCCAAAAATATGATGTTTAAAATTCCAAGAGCAAGAGTTAGATTCTCATCACCACTCACTGAAACAAAATTAATTTTATTTTCTTATTTTTTAGATTTAGATTTAAGATTTTTTAGATTAAGATTTAAGTTTGGTATCATGTACTCTAGTATAGGAATCAAATGCTTTTCCACAAAAGAAAGATCAAGCCAAACATTTCAAGCATTTCAAGCCACACATTTGTATCTTACCTCTATAATTTAGTTCGAGTTCCTTTTCCAAACAGTATCTCTCCACATGCGGCCACAGCGCAGTAGTAAATCCCAGTGTCAGAGTGGCTGATGTTGCTCTTGAGGAGATTGTAGACGCAGCTCTGCGTTTGAGACTCGCTGCTCTTATTACATTGACCATTTCTCTCTCCTTTGGTGTAAAGGACTCCTTGAGAGTCTCCTGAGCTTTGTCTGAACCAGTAGACGCTGTGTTCTCCTGCACAACTCTCAGTGAAGATGCTGCACTGCAAATTCACAGAATCTCCTGGATGAAGTGTGTCTATCAAAGACTGCTGAAGAGTTGTTTGCGGTACGGCTGCATCTTGACAAAGGGACATAAAAGGGACACTTGATAGAAAAAGCAAGGCCAAAAATCATCCAACAAAAATCCAAAGCAAAAAATAACAAGCAAGGAAACATACCTCTGACAATTAATCTAGTTCCTGCACCCATTCCAATTTTCCAATATGCTGCGACTACACAGTAATATGTTGCTGAGTCTGAAGGGTTTGTTTTTAAAATGGTCAGATTAAAATGATAATTTCCTCTGATAACATTAAAACGATTCATTTTCGTAAAGTTCTTATTCCAGGTGGTTTGTTCAAGATATAAATACACAATTTGTAAGGATTTTCCTTCAGCCGTCTGTTTAATACCACACTGTTGAGTCCAGAAGCTCTGAAAAGTTGCAAGTAAGATTCACATCTTCTCCAGCTTGAACCATTTTTATATCATCCTGAACAACGTCCACATCAGTAAAGCAGACTGCAAAATGAAGCACACATTAGATAACTTTAGAGTTTAATGTGTTACATAGTATTAAATAGGTGGGTTGTATAATGTTTAAAAAGCATAAACATTTAGGTATATTTACATATTGTTGAGGAAAGCAAAAGAATGAAGTAATATCTCATGATCAGTCGAATTCCAAAATTATCCTCAGGCTTTCAATTCCCCTGAAAAAGTGAACAAATGAGCACGCTATTACATGAGATAAAGAAGGGTAGATCACTTGACTGTGTCTTTACCATGTGCTCCTTCGGTCTTTGCTTTAGATAACTGAGGAACTTGTGCACTTTCACCTTTACTTTTTCTGCTTTCACACCCCTGGCCACATCAAGATGGCTAAAAATATGTCTAACCCAACCATCTTTCCATTGCTCCAAAAAACTTTTTATATATTATAAATACTACTGCTTAGTTACCCTAGTTTTTAGCAGTTAAAGTTGGCCTCACTCAAAACTATGAGTTTGATATGTTGTTTTATTGCCACAAAAAAAATTGTGATATGGTTTGACACAGAAAAAAGCAGGAAATAAGATGTTTCAAAGAAGCATGTAACCAGAAGACAAACCTTTAAAACACCTCATATAAAAGTTCATGTTTTTAGTAGGCCTACCGATGAGCACCCACTCAATGAAATTCCACCCAATGAAATTCATTTATTTAAAATGTAAAAATTTAATTTGATTAAAATAATGTTTTGAATTGGCAGGTCATGATCAAGATGAACTATATTGGATTGATGAATACATGCACACACCTGGTTCATATTTGCACACTCTTAGAAAAATTCATAAAAATAGGGCGCGATGTACTGTGTTAATGAATTTTCAGTATTGATTTTTCACAGATGTTTTAGCTGTATTTCTGAATTACGCATTAGATTGTATTGTGTTTTAAGGTTAAAAGAAAATATCTGTAAACTTCTTTTAAACTTAAATGTCCTAACTGTGTCGCCTACCCACTTCAATGTGAATTACAGAGATATTTCACTTATTCTGAATAAGTCACTTATTTTGACTTATTCCAAGAACTTTTATAAAAAGTGGGGCTCTTTTGAGTATATGGAAATAGATACCACCCTGCTCAACTGAAAATAATAATTTTATTCTATTTTCCCCCAGTGGGTGACCTGCACATATTATTGAGTGTTTAATTTTCTCTTACTAGCTGGCACAAGAGCAGAATGTGTGTTTTTTTAGTTTTTGTTTTGTGTGTGTGTGGGGGGGGGGTGTATTTTTTTAGGGATAACTAATTGTGAGCTCAGTAACTCTAATACTGCCACAGACTAGCACCCGTGTGTTCTGGAGTAGTAGGCCTGACTTTGGCCTCCTTTAGAGTATGGTGATGTACAGAGTTGGGTATAATGCGTTACATAGTAACGCGTTACTGTAGTCTAATTACTTTTCCTGATAACGCAGTAATGTAACGCATTACATTTTAAATTCATGTAATTTGATTACAGTTACTGATGTCAATAAAATTACGTTACTTGCGTTACAAGAAAAAAAAAAATAGGTAAAGTGCATTTCTAAAGAAATCATGTTTGGCGCGGATGCTCATTATCAATCACCGAAGAACATGTGGAGGAGGATACCCGCTCCCAAGACGAGCGCGGTCCAACCTCCTAAACAAGCTAGATTGGATTTTTAGGCGATTTGTTCAGGATCGGGAGAGAAGGTAACTTCTGAACAATACTGTTTTCAAATGTTATTATAAATGTTTTCAGCATTTTTTTCCTGTCTTTAATGCAGTTACATACAAACATGAACACAGTTGAGCTACTAAACACATACATGCTACACACAGCAAGGAATGTTTAAGCTGTGTCTGAAACCGCTCACTCGTTCACTGATTTACTAATCCCTATATAGTGTATGTCATCTAAGTGCACTATATCTGCAAAGAGTGAACGAAATGAAGTGAGTAAATTCGGAGGCTGATGTAGACTATGGGTGTGTCTCAATCAGTTCCCTAGCTCCCGAGCTCGTGAATCAGTATATCGTGTACACGAATTCGGGCACTGATAAGGACAGTAAAAGATGCTGGTTCACTACACATTGGGACACTTATGACTCTATTTCCGGCAACGTGACAACGTCCTCATTGTACAACATCACTACTGGTATTTATGATCAACAACAGAGCTGATATTTTCTGACATTACTTGTAATGTTATTTAAAGTACATTATGATTAATTATTTGCTTGTTAAATATAAGTGCAACATTTCAGCCGTGAATAAATTATAAATGTTAGGTAGATTATGTTCATTACCTGTCTAGCAATGTATGTTTATGCTGAAATATAATAAAATAACGGTTTGTATTTTTAAAAACATCTATCGCGTATCGTTATGTGTAGTGAGTTGGCTCACGTGATTCAAGTTTCGCGCTTCAGAACTTCCGTTAAGGGAGCATAGTGAGCATCGATGCTCCCTGGTTTTCACGGTGCATTGTGGGACTTTTCAGGGAGCGAACGTTTCAGTGCCCTGGAAGGATTCTGCGATTGAGACAGCCCTTAAAATGGCCGACTCCCTGGTCAGTGCCCTGACTACTGAACTAGGGAGCTGATTGAGACACAGGGTATAACTGTGCGTCGGAGAGCTGAAGCAGTCACAGAAACGGCCCAACACGTGATAAAACTAGGCCTACTTTTATCGTACATGTTATTTTATAAAATAATATTAATAATAATCTTAATGACTTTATTTTGTAATCATACATACCATACCTGCCAGCTTTGTAGTTTAATCGATTGAATGGTTTGTCATGCTTAATGTGTTCATAATCATTAAATATTATTAAAAAACTGCAAACAAAAATAAACATTAACAAGTGTACAATATTTCATATATTTATTAGTTTATTTTTCATATATTTATAAGTTATTTTTATTATGTTAGAATCTCACGCTCACAGATTAAGTGGTCGTTGAGCGCCCTCAGGTGACTGTTGATTGCATTTGAATGAATAAGCTACCTATAGATGATTAACAAATATTTTTAAGTCAAGTTGCTGTTTTCATCCTTCTGTAATATTTTTCAGTCAATATTAAATTACAGAAAGAACTATGAGTTTCAGTTTGTTGCGTATTTTTGTAGGTTTCAAAGTAATTTGAATGTAAAGTAATTAGTAATCTGATTACTTTTTACATGCAGTAATCAGTAATGAAATCAAATTACAATTTTAATGTAGTAATTTGTAATTTGTAGTGGATTACTTTTTTTGAGTAACTTACCCAACACTGGTGATGTAGTTTGTACTCCCCTTGCTGTAAGGGTAAAAAGTATTTTTACTGAGTATATTGCCTGTTGGAATGTATAAGCTCAGGCTGAGTTTAATAAAGCTAAACTCACTACATATTTTTATTTTCATATATGGCTCCCTTAGAGCTTGAACACTGCCACCAGCTGATGCTCGTGTTGTTTGAAGTAGAAGGCCCCGTTTGGGCCTCCTTCAGAGCACAATAGCTTGTTGTATTACAAGGCTTTTTTGGTAGCTGTTTCAGTTAGAGTTTTCTTGAAATGTTGTGACTTTTTCTCAATTAGGGTCATGAAAATGCATGCAAAGTTTTAACACGCTGATGTGTTGTGAAATGTGCATACAGAAATTGTATATACGTTCGTACTGTTTGTGGGTCAATTTGATCCATATAGACAGACATTCAAAAGCAACTGTACAGATCCAAAATACAAAACTCTGTGTTGTACTGTATGTCACAGCCCTTCAACTCTAGTCCTGAAGTGCCAGTGTCTTGCTGAGTTTAACAACTTTTTATTTTCAAATTGTGAAAATATATAGTTGTTTTATCTGTTAGTTGTCTGTCCCACTTTTTGAGCATAGATATGAAAATTAATTTTCCAACTTAAATTGTTAAAAATCTTGAATACTTCAAAGCACAGACTTAAGCATGGCATCTTTTTAACACTTCACAGATTATTGTAGAAGTAAAAAAAAAGTTGTAAAAGTAATGTTTAAAAAAGTTGCAAAAGAAGTTTATGAAAATTTAACAAAATATTTTTTTTAATATAAAATATTTTACAAAACATGTTCAACCCTAAAACTGAGTTTTGGGGAATTTTATTGATCACATGTGCATTGGTCTGGACTATCATTGCCATTCATGCCGTGAAAAAATAGCGTTTCACAGTGAATACAGTAGGATATCCTGAGGGCAACAGGATACAGTGCGCCTTACTTACTTCACAGCCAACTTATATACACATTAGAACTGACATTTCAAATACTTTGTGAACTTTAAAGTTACCAACAAAAAAAGTAACACTTAAACTAGAATCCATTGTAAGCGGTTGAGAAATTAGAAAACCCCAAATAAGCTAAATCAGTTTAACAAATTAATGCAAAACACCTCTCACACCGTTTAGTCTATTACATACATAAATTGCATACATAGGCCACGTTCACACAGTCATTTTTTGGGATTGACAACCGCATTTACTTACAGGTGTGAGTCTCGAAATGTCTCGTTCACACAGCAACTTACAGTAGCGTCTGGAACACTGTCTGTATGAACGTGCATTGAGAGTCAAGCCCGTATTCTCTTACTAGTAACCATGACGACAGTGATCAATGTAATATTAAAGATGGCGTCGTCCATAAAACTGAAAAGTATTATCACTTTTCACATGACAAGAGACTAACTGAACCGCAAGTTCATCCATCAAATCTTCATAAACCAACAGCAGCATGTAAACACGCGATAGCCGAGTCTTTAACCGCTGCACACGCGTGTCACGTCCTTTGCGACATCTCGCGCACGACACGGCATTTGAAAATAAACACAAAACTGACAGGAGCCGCTCCGGTGGAAAACAGTGACTGGATCTAACACCTTAAGATGACACACAGCCAGTGGCGTACCGCATGCCTGTAAGGTGAATAGCATGACATGCAGTGCGCGCGGGTCAGACATGAGTTTGATCACTTCATTAAGTTTTGTTTTATAGTAGGCTAAGTCTTTAAAGTGAATTTTATTTTGTAGAAATTTTATCTTAAATTCAATCAATGTTTCATCAACCAATTGCCTATATTTAATAAATAGGAAGAAAACGTCTCGGGTTACGAGTGTAACCCCTGTTCCCTGAGTAAGGGAACGAGACGCTACGTCAATGACGTGATGGGAACCTTCTGCATTTTGTGTTCATGAAGCACCTCTGTATCCAACCAATGAGAAGACGTGACGTCAGAGGCGGGTGACGTCACGGACCAGGAAACTATAAAGCATACCCAAAAGCAGAGAACGCCAGCTTCTGGAATATGTCTGAAGCAAGCGCTCCAGGTATGAGGGAGGTACGGCAACGTGACGTAGCGTCTCGTTCCCTTACTCAGGGAACAGGGGTTACACTCGTAACCCGAGACATTCCCTTTCGTGGGAACTATCGACGCTACGTCAATGACGTGATGGGAACGCTGTCCCAACTACGCCGTATCTTCAAGTGCCTGGCTGCTATCTTGCAAGACCAAGGAACCTGGAGTAGAACTTATATTAAGATTATAAAATCTGATGAAAGTGTGCTGGGATGACCATCCAGCTGCACCACATATGTCGTCCAGTGACACTCCTGACAAAAGAGCTTTAGAAGCGGCCATACCTCTTGTAGAATGAGCTCTAACGGCTAAGGGACATGGCTGTCCCACTGCTTTATATGCGAGTGAGATGGCCTCGACCACCCACTTGCTCATCCTCTGCTTGGATGCTGGGCCCCCCCTTCTAGGGGACCCGTAACATACAAATAATTGATCTGTTTTTCTCCACAGGGCAGCTCTGTGGGTGTAGGCATCCAGCGCCCTCACAGGGCAAAGCAGATTACGTTTTTCCTGATCTTGATTTTCAAATGGAGGAGGACAGAAAGCCTCCAGTACAATGGGACCTGGGACTCTAGTGGGGACCTTTGGCACATAGCCCGGTCTAGTATGTAAGAAAGCCTTGATCATACCAGGCGCAAATTCCAAACATGATGGAGCGACTGACAGCGCTTGCAAATCACCAATCCTTTTCAAGGAAGAAATTGCTAACAGAAAGACTGTTTTTAGTGTTAGAAATTTATCTGACACTTCTTCTATTGGCTCGAAGGGAGCCTCAGCTAACCCTTGGAGCACAATAGATAAGTCCCAGGTCGGAGCTTTTGTGCGCACCGAAGGCCTCAACCTCAGTGCACCACGGAGGAAGCGTATAACTAGGGGTCTCGACCCACCGAGGAGCCCCCTACAGGATTATGATAGGCCGAGATGGCTGCGATATATACCTTCAATGTTGAAGGGGTTAAGCCTTCTGAAAACTTTTCCTGAAGGAATTGTAGCACACAGCTAATAGGAGAGTGGACAGGGTCCGTATTACGCTGGCCACACCATGTGGCGAACAGTTTCCATTTATACATATACAGCTTCCTCGTGGAGGGAGCTCTGGAGTGAAGGATGGTCTCCACAACCTCGGTTGGGAGACCCGATTCTATGAGCCTTGCCCCCTCAGAGGCCAGGCCCATAGTTTCCACATTTCTGGCGGGGATGGAGGATCGTGCCGCCCGCTTGTGACAGGAGATCCTGTCTGAGAGGAAGCTCCATAGGAGAGCCGTGAAGGAGAGATATTAGGTCCGCAAACCATATTCTTGTCGGCCAGTAAGGGGCCACCAGTATTAGGTCGGCCCTCTCCTGGCGAACCTTCTCCAGAACTCCCGGGAGCAATGAGACCGGGGGGAATGCATACAGACGTAGCCTCGGCCACGTCTGTAGCATAGCATCTAGCCCTAGAGGCGCTGGGTGCTCCAGAGAGTACCACAGAGGGCACTGAGTTGACTCCTCTGTGGCAAATAGATCGACTTGAGCTCGACCATAGACTTTCCATATCAACTCCGCCACCTCGGTGTGGAGTTTCCATTCCCCGGCCTCGCGCCCTGCCTCGACAGAGCGTCTGCTCCCACATTCAACCGCCCCGGAATATACGCTGCTTTCAATGAAAGGAGTTTTCCCTGGGCCCACAGGAGGATGCGGCTGACCAGATTGCATAGCAGGCGAGACCGCAAACCCCCTTGGTGGTTGATATATGAGACCACCGTGGTGTTGTCCGTGCGGACCAACACATGGTGTCCCCTCAGGTCTGGGAGGAAGTGTTTTAGTGCTAGAAACACCGCCATCATCTCCAGCCGATTTATGTGCCAGGAGAGCTGATGGTCCTCCAGAGACCCTGAGCTGAGCGACCACTCATGATCGCCCCCCAGCCCGTGAGGGAAGCATCTGTCGTTAGCATTACACGACGACGAGGAGTTCCCAACACGGGTCCTTGGGACAGGAACCAAGGCTTTTTCCACATGACCAGAGCACGAAGGCATCGCCGCGTGACTTTGATCATACGAAAAGGATTTCCCCTCGGGGAAAACCCCTTGGTCCTGAGCCACCACTGTAAGGGTCTCATGTGCAGAAGGCCAAAAGTAACAACGTTGGACGCAGCTGCCATCAGACCCAACAGTCTCTGAAACTGTTTTACAGTGAGTGACTGGCCTAACTTCACCCCGTTCACGGCCCCGAGAATGGAACTCACACGAGCAGGGGTCAATTGCGCCTGCATCGTGGTGGAATCCCAGATTACACCCAGATAATTTGCAACCTGACTCGGGACCAGCACACTCTTTTTGGCATTGAGCCTCAACCCAAGCTTCTTCATGTGTGACAGAACAACATCTCGATGTTGAACTGCTAGACGCTCTGTTTGAGCTAGTATCAACCAATCGTCGATATAGTTCAATACGCGGATGCCCTGGAGTCTCAACGGAGCCAGCGCTGCATCCACGCACTTCGTGAACGTGCGGGGTGATAAAGATAGGCCGAAAGGAAGGACCCTGTATTGGTAAGCTTCGCCCCTGAAAGCAAACCTGAGGAACTTCCTGTGAGAAGGATGGATGGATACATGAAAATAAGCGTCTTTCAGATCTATTGCCACAAACCAGTCCTCGGACCTGATCTGTGGGATAATCTGTTTGAGTGTGAGCATTTTGAACTTCAACTTTTTTACAGATCGATTTAACACACGTAAATCTATGATCGGACGCAACCCTCCATCCTTCTTTGGAACAATGAAGTAGCGGCTGTAAAAGCCTGACATTTTGCTGGGAGGAGGAACCCTCTCTATAGCTCCTTTTTGCAAAAGCGTCGCAACTTCTTGTTCCATCACCAGAGACTGCTCTGGGGCTACCACTGTGTGGAGAACCCCATTGAACTTGGGCGGTCGAGAACCGAACTGAATTCTGTAACCCTGTTGTATCATGAGCAGCACCCATTTTGAAATGTTCGGGAGACGTTTCCATTCTTCCATATATTCTACTAAGGGAACCAGTCTCTCGAGACTGGTCTCTGGTGTTTTTTGAGCACTTGGCTCGTTCATCTGATGCGGCGCACCGGCAGACAAACGAATCGAGCGCTGACCGATCCCCCTCGGAGGATCGGTGGAGACCGCTGCGCCCTGACGCACACTGGGTGGCAGGGTTGGCAGGACAGCCTCCTGAGGGCACCGGGGTAGAACGGGCGCCCGAGATGATAACTGAATTACCCCGGAGGGGACTGCCCTCAAAGGTCCCAAATGACTGGCGTCAGGACCTTTTCCCCCCAGCAGTCTCGGGGGGATGAGAGCGACGGGGGAGAAGCCTTTGAAACGCCGCTGACTGTTTGCGTGTCTCCTGGAACCTGTCGACGACAGATGTTACTGCGTCGCCGAACAGGCCAACAGGAGACAGCGGCGCGTCCATCAGGACGTTTTTATCCTTCTCTTTATATCGGATAAATTAAGCCATAGATGCCTCTCCGTGGCCACCAGGGCTGCCATAGAACGGCCGATTGATTTGGCCGTCTCCTTGGTGGCCCGGAGAGCTAGATCTGTCGCCTTTCTGAGTTCATGTATGGCTTCAAATGATGCTTCCCCGCTCTCATCTATTTCCCCCAGCAGGTCGGCTTGGTAAGCCTGCAAGATAGACATTGTATGCAGGCATGCCGCCGCCTGACCTGCCGCCGAATAAGCCTTGCCCACTAAGCTGGAGGTTGTTTTTAATGGCTTAGTGGGCAACGTCGGGGTCTTAAGGGACGACGCAGACTCGGGAGAGAGATAGCTGGCGAGCGTCTCTTCCACCCGAGGCATCGTCCCATAGCCGTGGTGTTTCAGCCCCATGATGTTACTGTATAATGACGTTTGGGGGCTGTAAACACGGTATTGTACTGGTCTCTTCCACGACCTCGACACCTCGGTGTGGAGGTCGGGAAAGAACGGCAGACCCGACGCTGGGGTAGTGACCGTGCTGGAAGAAATCTTTCATCGAGTTTGCTCTTAGGCTGAGTTTCACTTTTCTCTGCGGGCCAGTCTATTTTTAACTTTTCAACTGCCCGGGTCACTACCTCCAAAAGCTCCTCGTACGCTGGAGATGAGGATGGCGGTCCCTCATCTCCTTCTCCGACACCCTCCACATCAACCTCCTCGGAGGAAGATATGTTGAGTGCCGGTATCTCTCTCCGGGGGAAGAAACCGCAGCGCGTGCTTCCGCCACCAGAGGAGAGACACTGGGTCTAGCAGGTAAGGGGAGCGATAGGCAGAGCCCGTCTCTCCCCCCTCTGCTAAATCCATTTGTGAACCCCACGAGTGCAGCCTTCGCCGTGCCTCAGCAGCAGCGGGACCGGACCGCGGGGAACACTCGCCGCGGCGCCCTCCTCAAAGAGCGCCCGGCGTGAACGCAGCACTCTGAGAGTGAGCCTCTCGCAATGTACACAGACAGCTCCCTCGAGAGCTGCCTGTGCATGCTCAACTCCCAGGCATTTTACACACATTTCATGTGTATCCCCGTCCGTAATGAAGCGCGGACAGGGAGGAGCACACTTTGTAAATTTCTGCTGCTTTTCCGCCATTTATATATATATTTGTCTTATTTTGTGTTATGAAACTCTTGTCCTCAGACGAAGAGATCAGTGTGTGCAATGTGTGCAGGGACAAACAACAGTAAATAAGACAGACAAGATACAGATAGCGCTTGCTGAAGACAACAGAAGCTGGCGTTCTCTGCTTTTGGGTATGCTTTATAGTTTCCTGGTCCGTGACGTCACCCGCCTCTGACGTCACGTCTTCTCATTGGTTGGATACAGAGGTGCTTCATGAACACAAAATGCAGAAGGTTCCCATCACGTCATTGACGTAGCGTCGATAGTTCCCACGAAAGGGAACCAAGAACATCGGGTGTGGAATGGATTGAAGTGCCTAACAAATGAACCCATGTTTCCACGGCCTTTGAATAAGGCTGAAGCAATAGACGTCTTTCTGTTGACTCAGTGTGCAAAGGACTTTAGACACAAATTTGCGTATAGGCTATATAAGGTTCCCTTCTAGACAAGCGCGTAAATTGCTGTTTCGGCCGCACATTTTCAATTTCGATCGGTGTATCAAATGATAATATAGGCCTAAACTAAATTAATGTATTTACAGTAAAAGAATAAAGATATAACTCTAGACTTATTGGCTAGGCTACATTTGGAAAATAACTTCAGACATTACGGTAGCTGACCATTTGCAGAGCTGGCGATGGGGTAAATACTGTATGTTTGGGCAATATATAATAATAATAATAATAATAATAATAATAACAATAATAATGTCTCAGCAAAGACCGAACAGTGAATTTTTCCCCATTTTGTGGTAATTTACCACTATTTTCTGTGATCTTCTGCTTGCAATTTTGGGTTTCAGTTGGATGCTTTATTTTAATCTTTAGTCAATTGAGTTCAGTTCTAAAAAAAAAAGCAAAGGCTACATAGTAAATAGGTGAATCTGCAATGGGGCCCATCATAGGGTGGCGGCCCCCACGCACCCCGGGGGCTGCGGGTGTTTCCCGTACGCCCATGCACACAGCTCACATCTCTGTCGCTGTAAGTTATCAAAAGCGAATCCACACACAAAACACCTCTCTCTCGCACTGTATGACGTGACAAACAACTAGTTGTCCAGTCCGGTTCTGTTCACACAGCGCAAATATTCCGAGAATGCGGTTGTGAGTCCTGAAAATTTACAGCAGTGAGTTTGGTTATAGAATGCGGTTGTCACTCCCGTAAATAACCATACTGTGTGTGAACGTAACCGTATTAAGGACTCAAATACAGGACTGACAACCGTATTTTGCTGCTGTGTGAACGTGAACGTGGCCATTATGCAATAGATATCTGAAAGACTACACCCAGCAGGTACAAATCGAACAATTTGATTGGATTAATTTCTTTATTTTTCTTTATTTTATTTTTTTTACACTGATGAAGTCTGCACAGCATCAGGAGTAAATGAGTAAATACATAGAAATAAATTAGAATGTAAAATAAAACATTTATGCACCTGTTACACCAACAGGTGGCTTTGCTGGCCAGGAAAATTTCCCACTATAAAAAGTGTGCATTTCGAAATCCATACATGTCACACATGTGCTTCAATATCTCTGCAGGCCTCTACGATTTCTTGGAGTTGAGTTTGTCTTGGGTTTATTTTTGACATTCAGGGTCAAAAGAACTGACACTGATAAACTGTCAATGAACAGAGGTAAGTCTGCTGTATATATACACACACCTCTTATTGTTAATCGAGTTGATTAACTAAATGCACAATTATCTGAATGTTCTCCTCTCGAACTTTGTTAATAAAACATAATTTAGGCTATCGACATAACTTCAAATGTGACTGACTTAATGGGAACGTCTCGGTTACTGATGTAACCCTCATTCCCAGGAGGGAATGGAGATCCCAGGTGAACACTTCAATAATGTACTTAAAGTGCTCTATTTTCGTGCACTAATTTTGTAGTTAATATACTAAAAATTCTTCTTAATTACTAATTAAGATCATCTTAAGAACGTCTAAGTGTACTCAACTGTGCTATTTTGAGACAATGTGCTTTTAATATACTATCTCTGTATTTAAAAATATATATTTAGATACCACTTGTAGTACACTATGGGTTCAAATGTACTATAAGTAGTATCTAAATAAATTTTTTTAATACAGAGATAGTATATTAAAAGCACATTTTAGTTCATATTTCATGGTGTCTCAAAATAGCAGTTGAGTACACTTTAGTAGAACTTATTCGGGTTTACAGTGCACAACCCTGAACCGCTGCTGAATGGCCGGGATCCCTGTCTCGACTCCTTGGCATAAACCATAGTTGCCGGCCATCTTATATACGCTTATGTTGGTGTAGAAGTGGCTTGACATGCAGATCTCACTCGCCAATATTCACTGGCCGATTTTCTTACTACTCAAGAGGTAATTGGGACACCAAATTGAAACCCCAATACATATTGACATGACATCTCTGTTCCCTCTGAGGGTTACATCAGTTTTCTCCAGTGTCCTGATTTTTTGTTACCTGAGTTTTTACAAGACTGACTCATTCTATTCATGTACAGAGGTTTAAAAACAAACAAACAAAAAAATGCTAGTAGCATAAAGTCAATAAAAATGTACCAAATATGTTATGCAATCAACAGAGAACACATAAATAGTTTTGTGTTTAATGTCAGTTTGTGTTTTTGTTAAACGTGTTAAATGTGTACAAATATTTTTTTTAAATATAATTGCATATTTGCTAAATGAAGTTTCTGTGTGGATAACTGTTACATTGTCACTGACACTGAATGTGCATTAAGTATTAAAAAAAAGACAGCAAGATACAGAAACAGTAATGGATAAAGCAGACTTTGTTTTGATTATTTACTTGCACAACAGAAATGTGAAGCCACTCCTATATTATACTGTTACATTTTGAGGGGAAATAGGAATATATGTAGATTACAGAACATGCATAATTTTACATATAACACCATTTATGCAAAATTACTTTGTACATTAAAAATCATGTCTTGCATTTGTCAAAAAAAATAAGGAATTTGTGGCATGTGCTTTGAGAAATTATTTTATTTTAGAACACAATATAATTTAAGTAAACAGTTAAACATATACAGACAATTAAGTGTGGTCTGGTTTCTGTTCTATATAAATGGCCATATGTACATGCAACCAACTTTATGTGAAACTCAAATAGCATGATAAAAAGGTAATGACATTATAGAATATATGAAAAAGACATTGTAATATTAATTAATTTCAAATCTGGTATGAATACTCTACACTGTTACAAAGCAGTACTGAAAATATACAGTAAAGCATGTTTTACCTCATAAACTCATGCAGCATTTAGGCTTGAGTAGGAAACTGTTACTTCTGTTTTGCCATTAGAGGCATTCTTTCACTATATATGCTGTATGTCACAAGAGTTCTTGAGAAATCTTTACTTTGAGTCCATTTTCAGTTAAAGGATTGTGAGCTGCATAACTCAGAATGTCTTCAGCCTACAATAATGCAGAAAAAGAAACAAACATCAAAGATAATGTCACTTAAAAGGAGACCTCTCTTTTAAGGAGACCCACTAGCATAACTGTATGCTTCTAATTAATAATTATATGATTTGAATCTCAAACATAAAACTAGAAACTTACTTGACTCTCTTGAGGTGTGGACACTTTGGAAAATAAAAAAAAGTCTTGTTACTGTATTATAATTTTTTTTTTAAGTTTTAGACAATTTTTCCATTACCATAATAATTGAATCTTATTCAGAAAGTCTTACCTTTGTTCTGAGCCCTGCATAGTTTTATTAGCAGAAAAACAAAAAGAGCCAAAAATATGATGTTTAAAATTCCAAGAGCAAAAAGAATTGGAGTCACATCACCACTCTCTGAAACAAAATAATTTATTTTCTTAGAAAACCTTTTTAAAATAAGTTTGGTATAATTTAATATATGAATCAAATGCTTTTCCACAGTAGAAAGATTTCAACAAACATTTCAACATTTCAAGCCACACATTTGTACCTTACCTCTAAAATTTAGTTGAGTTCCTTTTCCAAACAGTATCTCTCCACATGCGGCCACAGCGCAGTAGTAAATCCCAGTGTCAGAGTGACTGATGTTGTTCTTGAGGAGATTGTAGACGCAGCTCTGCGTTTGAGACTCACTGCTCTTATTACACTGACCATTTCTCTCTCCTTTGGTGTAAAGGACTCCTTGAGAGTCTCCCGTGCTTTGTCTGAACCAGTAGACGCTGTGTTCTCCTGCACAACTCTCAGTGAAGATGCTGCACTGCAAATTCACAGAATCTCCTGGATGAAGCGTGTCTATCAAAGACTGCTGAAGAGTTGTGTGTCCATCTTGAAAAGTGACATAAAAGGGACAGAAATAGTAAGAACAAAGAATCAGATGCCACAAATCAAACAAAGCAAAAACATCAAGCAGTAAAACTTACCTTTAAAAATTAATCTAGTTCCTGCACCCATTCCAATGCTGTAATATGATGCGACTACACAGTAATATGTTGCTGAGTCTGAAGACTTTGTCTTTAAAATGGTCAGATTAAAATGACCATCTCCTTTGATAACATTAAAACAATTCTTTTTCTCAAAGTCCTTATTCCAACTGGGTTGATGATTTAAATATAAAGAAACAATTTGTAAAGATTTTCCATCAGCCGTCTGTTTAAACCATGCTTTTGTTGATTGCAGAAGCTTTGAAAAGGAGCAAGTAAGATTCACATCCTCTCCAGCTCGAACTGCTTTTACATCTTCCTGAACAATGTCCACATTAGAGGACTCATCAGAGGAGCAGGCTGCAAAATGAAAGAGGTACATTTAAGTTCTATTAAATATAGTACACAGTTCTATTAAATATAGGATTTCAAGTATATTTACCTATTATTGGGGAGAACAAAATTATTATATAATATCTCATGATCACTGGTCTTTTAAAATTATTTTAAATTCCCCTGGGAAAAAACAAAACATGAATCAGCCCAAAACAAACCCTTCATACCCAGTAAATAATAGAAGTAGATCAGTAGACTCGTAAAATCATGTGTCCTTCAATCTCTGCTTCAAACAAATGAGACACATATGCACTTTTGTCTTATTTATTCACGGCTGTAAAAGCTGATTGGTCACTTGAGAAGGGTTTTGAACTGAGCGGAAACCACTTCTGTGACAGCAGCCAATCAACTGGATGCCGTGGTGGAGTTATACTTTTTATTTTTTTTCCAAAGTTTATAATTAAATTTAAAACGTGGAAATAAGGAAAACTGTAAAATATTAACAGATATTTATTAAGCTATTTTCACAAATTAGATACCTTTTACTGATGCATACTAGAGTTTTAAAATCACAGACCAAGGCGAGACAATTTCTTACACTGTGACTGAATGTTATAAATGATGAGGAAATTTTTGATAATAAAATTTTCTTTCTTTCTTTTTTTTTTTTTTTTTTTTTTACAACTATTGCTTTTTGAAGTTAAGGGAAGTATGATTGCTGTTGTAAGTTTTGAAGTTGGCAGATGGGTCAGATCTGAGTGCTGGTAAACATGTATGTCTCTGTTTCCGCTTGAGACTGACCCCTGTCCTCTATTTCTGTTTTCACACCTCTTTCTGTTCTCACACGTCTTGCTGCAAAAAAACCACAACATGTTAAAACCAAACTATCCTTCTATTACAAAAAATAAATAAATAAAAATATTGTACTGTAGACAGACAACAATTAAAATAACATAAGTTCTGTATATGAAATTTGATAAACTGCCTAATGCATATTAAAACTAAAAGTATACATAACAATGATTGGCATCTGTATGTACATGTGGTTAATGTCTGATTATTGTTTTTAAGTATAATAAGAACAAAAACTGGAAATGAGTCTCTTCACAGTTGCATGTAATAAAAAAAAAAAAAAAAAAAAGGCCTAATTTAGCAGATCATTATTGTGGGTAAGGTCGCAGTAGACATTATACATTTTGAAAACACATGTTTTCTCTTTTTCCCCATACATTTAAGGGACTTAAATCTTAGCCATGACAACCAGTTCTGTGTGCATTTGTTTAGGCCTTAAAATCAGAATAGGACTGTTATGAATGCTGCTGTAGAGATGAAGCGAAATACGGAAATCCACAACATACAGGCTTTATTACAGATAAGGAGCAGAAGGACAGCTTAACACAAATATGCAAACAAGATAACAGACAAGGAGTGCAGGGAGTGAGTCCAACTTAAAGGGAGAGCTGACGAGGACAGACAGGTGCTGGGAATCCGGGGAGATGGCGGGAAGACTGATGAGGGAAGTGCAGACAGGTGTGTAGAACAGAAGGATGCTGGGAACTGGAGTCCGGGAAGGCGTGACAGTAACAAGGACACAGATTTGTAATTTCAGCACCAAGGACAGAGACACAACATGACCTAACATAAATATTTTCATATTCATATTGATACAGAAAACACAGGCAGACACAAAGTTTCTGCACAGGAGTGGATTTCTGTTGTAACAAATGCCTCACAAATGAATATTGGTTCAGAAGTGCAGCACTTTAGTAAAATACATGCAAACTGAACATCATCTGACAAATCTTTCTCTATACAGTGAACCAGGATAGCTATGAAACACAGATTTAATGATTCACAAGCTTCTAATATATTAAAAAAAAGATATACTTCCACCTCACAAAATCTCAACTGGTTCATTTAAAGAGCCTTAAATAAATCTCATGTTCAGATATTGCTTAAATTTAAGTAATGTTGCAAAGTTAATGGTAATGTACCCCAAAAAAGATTACACACACACACACACACACACACACACACACACACACACACACACACACACACACACAACCCAGACACCAGATCAAAGAGATAAAAGCACTTCAGCTATATTGTGTATATGTATTTCTTGCCCACTAACAGATTCACTATTTGGATTTCATCCATAAAGCATTTTGGGCCTTGTTTTCACCACTATCAAACCTTGAACCGCAGACTCAGACTCTGTCCATATAAGGAGAGGATGTGACTCTGGCTATCAGAAATGACGAGCTGCATCATTTCCTGTTGCATGAGAGGCAGGAAAAAACTGCTCATTATAGAGTGAGAGGTGCTGGGGTGAAGAGGTGCTTTGAATTGAAACCACAGAAACAACATTCAAATGGTCATCCACTGCAATTTGTTTTCCATTGGCAGAGAAAAAAAAACAGCAACTTGGCCTAAGAAAAAGTTACGTTACAGTAGTTTAGTTATGACAATATGATGAGGTAAAATATATAATCTTAAACTCTTAAATGCATATAAATATATCATATTAACTTGTCAGTCCTTTTAGTCTGTTGTGAATCTGATGTGATTTTAATTATTTGTTCAAGTGTTATTTTTTTGTGGATTCAATTTCAGATGGAATAGGGTTTAACCCGTGTTAAGATGGATTAATATTTAAGGAAGACAAAACAAAGCCCAGGAAATGAAGAGTAGCTTTCAAAACAAAAGAACAAGTCTGAGGATATTGACCACCACTTGACCAATGACAGATTTTTTTTTTTTTTTTTTTTTTTTTTTTTTTTTCAGACTCCAAACAATTCACAATCATGTCTTTTTGGGACAATAATATCATGTATAAAGTTTGAAAATCTAGAAAAAGTTCTCTACAGGCCTCTGGTTAGTGTTTTAGTGACTCCACTAGAGGGGGCTCTTGTTTGTATGGACTTGCTAGTATGGGTCTGTTTCTCGTTTGTATTAAAGTGTATTAATTATCTTTAGAAATCATTTCATTTTTCCTGTATTAGGAAATAGCACAATTATTTAAGCAATGATGTATGAGAGGACCCATACAATGACAAAATCAATAGGTACACAATATGTGAATATCAAGGTCTTATTTAATAAAACTGCAGTTTACTTAAGGGATAGTCTTAAAAAATGTTTCAGCGCACTGCACTGAACTTACTAACTTAGTGGTTTAATATGCTATGATTAAGGCATTTACTTATTGTATTTTGTATGTTTCCTCATGGTATCTGACATCCTGACATCTGACCTCTGTTAAGACAAACTAGACACTCTAGTATTGAATTATTTTTTATTATTTAAAAGATCACATATTCATTATGAAAACAAACAAACAAACAAACAAACAAACTGTTTTTACATTTACAATTATATCACACTGTATAATCAGGATCATGATCAATGGAAGATAGGAAAATCTTTCACACTGGCTTTTTAGTTTTTACAAGAGAAAAGATTTAAAATAAATATATTAATACAATACAACTTAAGCTCAATCAACAGCAGTTTGTACATTCATTGTACATATTATTGTACATTTTTTGTCCTATTTTTTATGCAAACGGCACGTGTTTTAATCATTTGATGTACCTTTTGCCATTTAAAAAAAATAAGTAGCTTAGTAGAAATTGACTCATATAAGTTGATTTTATTCTTTCAACCAACTGCTAAAATGCATGAAAGAGGAAGTAAAAGTCAAACTTGTGTCTCAATTGTCCTGCCAGTTTTATTCCTCGAGTCTTCTAAAGGTTAAAGACGTTTTTGGTACATTGTATAATCAACTGTAGTAGTGATGTCATCAGTCTGAAACAGAACCACAGTTATAATGATACCTTGATTCAAATATTTTGAGCATGAACATACTAAACTTAGAATTTAAATTGGAAAAAACAAAACCAATTAAATGTTCACATAGACATTATGCAGTTTCACATTTTATCTGTAAAGGTCTATTTGCATAAAACACACTTAACTTTAAGTCGAGTCTGACAGCAAGCAAATAAAGAAAAGGTAAAGCAAAAGTCTTACCACTGATTGATCGAGCACAATATACGGGATCCCGTCTTGAATAAACAATAAGAACTTATATTTTACAATTGCACTGAATCTGATAGATATTGTTTGAATACTATGATTTATAGGCCTGGTTTCACAGACAGGTCATAGATTAAGCCAGGATTAGGCCTTAGTTCAATTAGGGCATTTAAGTTGCTTTTATAAATGCACACTAGAAACAAACATTACTGGTGTGCATCTTGAGACAAAACAATGGCTCTGACATATTTTAAGATCTGTCAGTGCAAGTTGCTTTCAGTTAAAACAGCTCAAACATGCATTTTAGTCTGGGACTTGCTTAAAGGATTAGTCCACTTTCAAATAAACTTTTCCTGATAATTTACTCACCTCCATGTCATCCAACATGTTCATGTCTTTCTTTCTTCAGTTGAAAAGAAATTAAGGTTTTTGATGAAAACATTCTAGGATTATTCTCCTTATAGTGGACTTAAATGGCCTCCAGGCGGTTGAAGGTCAAAATTACAGTTTCAGTGCAGCTTCAAAGGGCTTTAAACGATACTAGACAAGGAATAAGGGTCTTATCTAGTGAAACGATTGGTCATTTTAGAAAAAAATGTAAATGTATATGCTTTATATAAACAAATGTTTGCCTTCTAAGTGCTTCCGCCAAAACCGCATTTCCGTATTCTCCAAAAAGTTTATGCTGTGTGTCCTACACCTTCCCTATTCTACTTACGGAAAAAATGTAACTGGCGCTAAGTGACGTAAGAGGACTAATCCTTTAAGCCTTGTCTGTGAAACCAGGGGTTAATTACATAAAGCATGTAAATCTTACCTTTTTGCTGGTGCTTGTATAACTGTGAGCCCAGAACTATGATCACAATCACTGATAAACAGTTTGAAGCTGCTAAAACCAGAACAATTGTACTCCATGGTGTATCTGCAGATATAAAAAGAGCTTCTTTAAAAAAAAAAAGAAGATATTAGTGATACATTCAGCAACATGATCACATTACATTTATTTATTTATTTATTTCCCCACCAGGCAATTCAGTGGATACCTGGTGAATCAACTTCTCTTCCATCTCCAAACAGTATTTCTCCACATGAGGCCACAGCGCAGTAGTAAATCCCAGCATCATAGTGACCGAGGTTGTTCTTGGGCAGGTTGTAGATACATTTGTGTGTGGTAGAGTTCCCATCAGAGCTCCTCTCACATTGACCGTTCCTGCGCTCCTGAGTGTAAATGATTCCTGGAGGAGATTCTCCAGATTCGTGTCTGAACCAGTAGACGTTGTGTTCTCCTGCACAGCTCTGAGTGACGACGGCACACTGCAGGACCACTGCAGACTCTTCTGGATGATCTGGATCTGACGCAGGTCTCTGATGATCAGAGTCGATGCTCAGTTCTCCACCTGAAAAGAAAAGAAAAAAATGAAGTGCAGTTTTTTATTTAATTACACACAATGTCCAACATGTAACAAAGTTTGTGATTTTTCATCTTACCTTTAACAATGAGATCAGTTCCTTTTCCAAATATGAAATTAAATACATATGTTACACAATAGTATGTTGCAGTGTCTGATTCTTCTGCATTTGTGATGCTCAGATTAAAACATTTATCATCTTTTGTTACAAAATAACGTTTACGTTTGTCAAATTCATTTTCAAATTTGACATCTAAAGCTTGATATATTGAAGCGATCAGACGGGGTTTCTCTCCAACTCTTTGTCTGACCCAAGCCACGCTGGATCTTATTTCGCCTGATAAAATACATGTGAAGTTAACACTGTCTCCAGCTTGAACAATCCTTAGATGATTCTGAAGTGTGACGTCTGAATTTGTTGAGGTGCCTGAAGGAATTCAGTATGAGAAGGAATGGGTGAAAAGATACTTAGTATTGTTTGCTGTGGATTTGCCTTTAAGAATATTCATTAAGCAGACTGAAAACAAGTATGAAAGTTTAACAAAAATACAAAGTTACTTACACTGAGGTATATTAAGCATTAGGATGAAAAAATGAAGCATTTTGAAGAATTGGCTTCAAGTGGGCTAAAATAAAAAATCTCTAGTATGAGAAAGAGAGAACATTTTCAAATGTATGTTTATAATAATAATAATAATAATAATAACACCAGAAATTATATTAAACCAAATATCCCAAGACAATACATTATAGAACATACTAAAAATTAGCCTGACATACTCAAAATTCATGCTAAAATGTTAACCCTAACAATCAAATAAACAAACAAACAAACAAATCTGTACTTACATCATACAGATTTTATTATTGATTACAGGTTTGTGCCATGTAAATCGTCAGACAGGTTTTATGTCCCTCGTTGATATAGCGAGACTGAAAGAGAGAAACACAGAGAGGTTTGTCTTTTTATGCACGCCCCTAAAGAGCAGCATCTTTACCTGATTCCACACACACACACACACACACCTACACACACACACACACACACACACACACACACACACACACACACACATATATTCATAAATAAAAAGTAGTTGAACTGATGGTTTATTTTATAGAATTTGCACTGAAGACAAAAACACAAAATACAGTTTGATCTAATCTTACATTTCAAAATGGAAACATAACAAATGAACATCTATCTTTAAAGCCTCTTTTTCTAATGCCTATTCAATCATTTCATCTTATGCATTAATTTAATGTTTTTGAATTACCTTCATTTGCGCGCTTTCTTTGGTACATACTGACATGCGATTGATTGACAGTCCTACTTTACATTCATCATTGCTTATAAAAAAATAATACAGAATAATACTAAAGGTCACTTTAAGCCTTTGAGTATCAACTTCCTGTGTAGTGCTGTTTTAAAAAAAAAACACTTATGTGATGGAAAGAGATGTGAACATGGTCTCTCTTGAATGAAAATGGGTCTTGGGTGTAATGGTTGGGCGCCATCAAAGTGTGGGAGGAGAGCAAAAGCAAGTGGTCAGTCCTGTGGTTGGAAAGACTGCTTATTGGTGTATAATGTTTTTAAACAAATGTATGTTCTGTGAAGTTCACCTTAGCAAGTTTTAAAAGGTACATATGGAAGTAAATGAATGCCAAATGTTTTTGAAATAAAAAGCTTGTTGAATTGCACTAATTGAAAAAAAAAAAAAAATGCATTACATTAGCTGTGCTTGCATTTAGATGCATTGTATTTTTAAGGCTTGCATTTTTATGGGCTAAAATTCAACATGGTCGTATATGTAAGGTATATGTAAGCTGTGAATATTTCAATTAAAAATATTTCGCATACATTTTCATTATTAAAAATTCAATAATTTATATTCACCTTTCAGATTTCACTTCCAAAATATTCATTCTGTTTAAAAATACAACCTATAAAATTCGACAAGCAATTTTCAGTCCATTTTATTTCGCTTTACAAATTCGCTTCCACAAATTCAGTGGTTCAAATTCGGCAGAAAATTCAACATTTCACATCTGGGAACTGCAGGAAAAGCAGTAGAGTGCCGATGCATGATCTCCATCTGCTGTTAGTCAACTTCACCAGCAGGTGCCGCTAGTGGCTGTTTACGAAGAGTAAGTCATCATTCATTCATAAAAACGGATTTACAGAAATGGAGCAAGCGGTAAGTGAATGTGTGATGATTATCAGGGCCAGTATAAATGCAGAAAAGCTGATAAAGACACAAAAGCTTCATTTATGTGTAATTCAGTGTCTTTACAGTTACTTTGCCTGTGTAGGCTACAGCTTTCTCTACAGTGAACGAGATTATAACGTTATTGCCTGATGCTGGTATACAGATCAAATGTTAAATCTGAGGTAACGTTAGACATATATTTCTCTCTGTTATTTAGTTTCCTCAACTTTATATCACGGCGCTGTGTTGTAATAGAGGGTATGCATCGACGTCACTTTCCCGCCGAAAGCGCGCTCCCTCAGCTGGACTGAGTGGCAAAAGAATCTGCTGCATGACTGGATTTAATAGGAGAAACTGCGAAAACGAGAGTAAAACTAACGAATTACACTAAAGGCTGGAATTGAATGTGTTCCTTACAACTTGTCAAATAAACCTAATCCATGGATATTGACATGCAGCCTGGAGTCGTGTTTCCTGACATTTATATGTGCCTGATTTCGACGCCGGGGAAACACATAAAGCAAATCTGCCTGTGAATATTTTATATAACTACAATATAGATAGGTTTAAATCCGAGTAATCACTTATATCAATGTTATATCGTCATATTGTCCAGCCCTAAAACATATGTAGTTTTATAGTATAGTTTTTGTCAGTGTTGTTTATTGAAAAACACCCAATTATGCAGAATATAAGATGGAAAATATTTAATTGATGATTTATCAACATAATATATAAACATAATATATAACAATACTATATAATATATACGGTTTGATTTTACCTCATTTGACACAAAATGATAACGGCAAAACATGTTTCTCTGCCTGGAGTCCAGCTGTTTCTGTGAATTGCAGTGATCCATTTGCTTCTTTTTTTCTGTAGCTTTCTGCAGTTTTTAAATATATACCTTGGGTTTTGTGTCAAAGCTATTTGTACAGTCAGTCGCAAAGCTCTTTCCCGTTTTGGAAGTTTTTTGCGACATTCATGCTGAAAACCAATGCTGCCGCTCAGTCTTTTGCCACTCAGTGGGCGTGACCGCAGTCGTAACGGTCGACGGTGACGTCACGTGCATACCCTCTATACTAGGGTTTCCCTCATCCGTCATAGGGTTCCCCTGCCATCAGGACATATAAAACGCTTAACACAGCTTAAAGCTGCAGTAGGTAACTTTTGTAAAAATGTATTTTTTACATATTTGTTAAACCTGTCATTATGTCCTGACAGTAGAATATGAGACAGATAATCTGTGAAAAAAATCAAGCTCCTTTGGCTCCTCCCAGTGGTCCTATTGCCATTTGCAGAAATGCACCGCTCCCGGTAAGAAACAACCAATCAGAGCCAGGAGGAGTGTCTTAGCAGTGTCAATCATGCTCATGCGCGCTGATCACAACCCTCTCATGCACAGCGCGACGCGTACAGGCGTCAAATTCAAGATTACCGGTGTGCCGCAGCTTTGCTTATAGCGGACAAACAATCGAAACTGCCAATTCCCCGAGTGGCACCTGCTCATAAAATAAAGATGGGTAAACAGAAAAAGACAGATGATGATGATAAAAAAGCCAAAAAGAAAGAATTAGATAGAGCCCGAAATAAAACGAGGGTAAATATCGGAGCAGCTTTTCTGAGGTGGAGGGAGCTACGTGTCCTGAAAGGATTAAAAACCGATGCAGAGTTAGCCACATTTCTGCTTGACAAGTAAGTATCCCTGCTTGATTTGTTTCATTTTTTAAGAACTACACAACTAAGATAATTTCAAAACAGGCCTGCCCGTCCCCTGCCTGATGCTCCGCGCACACCACGGCTTCCTCTTCTCCCCGCCCGTTGACTCGAAGTCGCTGTGGGTTTGAATTCCTCGTCGGAGCCCATTGACTCAGTGTCAAAACTCTAGACGCATAACATACAGATAAAATGTCACGCACTGTGCAAAGCAACTATTGAAACCTACTAATTCACTGGCTTGTCATGTTGCTGAAATAATGTACTAGCAAACCTTATTTAGCATTACATATTGATAGAAAAATTACTTGCATACTATAACGTTAGTTACCGTTACATTATCTTACTAGCTATTTATTACTTATAGAAATAGTGCAACGTCATATAGTTACTGTAACAGAGTTCGTAGGATAGGAAGGAAGATGACAGGGTCGGCTTTGACTACTGACTGCTTTTATTCAAATAAAGAGGTGTGCAGACAGGCACAAAACGGTCACAAAATAACATGAATTCACTCCAAACAAAACACAACAGAAATCCACAGAGTGCAGCAGTCAGTAGTCCTTCTCTCTCTCACTCGCTCCTGTTTCTCCTGGCGTTAAATACTCTCTCTACGCCAATTACTGAAACTAGAGACAGGTGTTTGTTATTTGCGCTTAACCCACTCATTTCAGCGCGCGTCTCCTGACACTCTCTCCCGCTGCAGACTTCGCTGAACCACGCCCCCTTGCCACATACCCCCACTGCCCAACTTAGGCCGGGGAGCCTGCGGCCTACATCACCAATGAGGTGCGAGTTGTTGTAAAACTCTAGTATTACAACACAGCGCCATGATATAAAGTTGAGGAAACTAAATTTACTTCTAATTTACTTCCATAGGTACACTGCTGACAGGCTACTGAGCATGCTCAGTTTGGTTTCTGCACACTATTTAGAACAGTAGAGAAGTTGACATATTTAAACAAAGAGAATGTTACTATATTGAAAACTGATCACATTTCAAACAAATGCATGTCTTTTTTGTGATACAACAGACAGACCAAGTCAATTTCATAATGGTCAGTTTCAAAATTGCTATTTTTTAGACATACACAGAGCACGGGAACCCACAAGAACAAAAAATGTTCAAAACATAAAGGTTTAAAGATACAGCTATTGTACCACTTCAGAGGTCTTTATTAACGAAGTGAACTTTTGATCTGAATTCAAGAGGTCCTTTCAGCCACTTGTACCACAAACGTCCACAAGCAAATGCACAATTGCATTCGTTTGCACCTGTGCATATTCTGCAAGCATGATTTGCACACATCACAGTTTGATCATTTTCCAAACACAGGACTGACCTACTAGTGTGTCTTCACACTTCACACCTCTCTCTGAAACCACACCATTCTCAGATTTTTTTTTTTTTACTTACCTCCATTATCATAGTAAAAAATAACCCTTCCATGTGTATTTTTGTCACAACTTAATTCTTAGTTTTAAGGCTTGCAGTGACGGAGAGCAAAATCGTTTCAGTGAACCCACAACAGTGATCTGTGTGAAACTGAATGGGTTCTTTGAATCGTGGTCATAATAGATGTAACTCCACATGTAAAGATAAATATATTAGCATAAACAAATATTTAATTCATTCTTATCAGGCTCAGTGTAATGATACAAGGAAGAGGTAATTTATATGAAACCAGTTGCAGGAGTTTATTTGAAATCAACACAGGACAAGCAAGATGACTGGAACAGAGAGAAACAATGCATGAAACAGTACATCAGTGAGATTCGGTCATCAGTGAGATCTGTGCCGGAGAATACAGCGTCTACTGGTTCAGACGTTCTAATCAGTGTAATAAAGTATTTTTTATTTTTATCCAAAGAAGCTTCAAAACAAACCAGAAATCAAAGGAATCAGGTAATGAGTTATTATTTGCCCTGTAAGTTATAGAGAATGAAAAAATCAAATGTTTTATAACACAATAAACCCAGCCTCTGTGCCTGTACAAGTTGCCACAGTGGTGACACATGAAATTTGACTTCAGAAAAATAATTATATGTGGATCAATGTCAAACTCTAGCAACTAGATTAAAGCTGGTTTTCTCAAAGTTTTGTTTTAAACCATTTCCTACACTTTTGTTTTTCTCAAGTAAATCAACAAGCTTTTTCTTTTATATATACGTTCAACAGTTTGAGGTCAGAATTAATTTTATAAATCTCTTATTTAGTCTCTTATGCTCACCAAAGCTGCATTTATTTGATGAAAAATACAATAATACTGATTGCAATAATAATAATTGCCCTTTCTACTGCCCTTTCTGCAGTCCCTCTTTCTGGATGTCTCTTCGTGAGACTTCTGTGTCTAGAGACTCTGTTTCTGAGGAAACAGACAGGTTGTTGGCAGACTAGGTTACTAGTTCAGCTAGAAGCCAGGTAAGCCTCCCTGGTGGCATTCAGAGTTGATTGTGTTCCCCTGAGAAGTGACTGGCTGGGGTTCCTCTGGCCCCCTAACCACGCTCCCTTAAAGGGACCCCTTTCTTTTGAAGTGGTTGGTTCCAGGTGGCCTTGGCAGCCTTGTGCAGCCTTGGCAGCCTTTCATGTGTAAGATATGGAGGCCGCTTTGAGGCTTGTAGTTGAGGCTTTGACCGCTGAGAGCGCAGTCACTGACAGCTCATTTGTGACCCATAGGGTGAGTGGGTCTGTCATTTCATTTGAATTTGCTGGATTCTGACAGTTGTCATTGCCATATGCATGGCATTCACTCCCCTCAGCATGCCGGTGTTGGTATATCGTTCCCCTAGCGCTTTGGACGTAGCGCAAGTTCCCTTTCGAAAGGGAACATCTCAGGTTTGTAACCATGGTTCCCTGAGAATAGGGAATGAGACGCTATGTCTCTTAGCCATGCCTCGGGGCCTGCCTGCTTACAGTCCCTTCAGACGATAAGCGGCTGACATGTTGTTCGGGCACACCTTATATACACGTGGGTCATATTGTGATGTCATGGTCAATATGATGTTGCTGAGATTGGATATGTGTTTCAGACACCAGTTCAAGCGAAGGCATTCCTCTAGCACTATGGACACAGCGTCTCGTTTTCTGTTCTCAGGGAACCATGGTTACATGCGTAACCTGAGACGTTTCTGTTTGTGTTCGGAACGATTTCAAAGCTTTGATGTCCAGCTTTTCTGTGTAACTATTTACAAAGTTGGCAAGTGTATGATGCCTACTGTTTAAAAATCTATTCAGATTTTAAAAGTCGTGTAGTGTATTCCAGCCTTAAGTTGAATAGCTCTGCAACTTTATTAGTGTTGTGATCAGGGTTTGAAATGAACTTTTTCACTCACAGGCCAATTTGGCTACTAGATTTTTAAGTTACCGGCCACTCAGAACTTCTACAAGCCAAAATAAAAATATCAGAAATAAACTAGATTATCAAAGTCACCACTTAGATTTAAATCTATTTGCTATTTAATCTGATACATTGAATCACTTTCAGCTTTACAACAGCCTATGCCTACCATTAAAATAAAATAGAAATAAAAACAAAATTCTCTGTGACCTCACTTATAATTTTAACTGCAGCTCAGTCTAAAATTATATCTAATGGTAAACATGTTGAATATTAGCAAACAGACTGTTGATTCATTAAGTGAGCACCTATGTCTTTACAGAAGCCAACCAGTTTCACTCCATGATCATAATAATAAAGATAACGAAAATCATGCCCACAATTCACACGTCCTTCGCATCAGTATTGACGGCAGCTGTTTCTCAATGAAAAATATGTGCTTACCTGTGCGTAAAAAAAAAAAAAAATTGCCACAAAATAACATGTAGAATTTATGAGATGATGTGATGAGTGTCGCCGGTGCACGTACAATCATAGAATATGTTTGAATTTTAAAGGCGTGGTGCAGCGTTTGTGTGCAACCACTTTATGCTTTGTTTTGCTAATGTTCGAGCTTCTTTTAGGGGAAGAGCTCTGATAGCCATGGCATGCAAAGTGATAGAACATAATTTCTGAATCATAACCTGCCAAATTGGCTAGTAAGTTTATTTGCTTTACCCGCCACGGTCGATTTTCACCCGCCTTTGGAGGGTTGGCTGGTGTTAATTTCAGACCCTGATTGTGATAGTCTTCTGTGTGTCGTCTGGAAAGACGTCTTATCTGCAGATAGTGATATGGTGTCTGATGCCAGGTTTCGTCATCCAAAGGTAATGTCTAGGTTACTAATGTAACCCCCATTCCCTGAAGGAGGGAACAGAGACGTTATGTCAGAACGACTGACAAACTGGGATCTTGTCTGAGAGCAACAAGCCAAGTGTGTCCCTGCTGTTCAGCGGTGGTACAATACAGCAATTGTGGTGATGGCCACAATGTAGCCCCCTCCTCCAGGAAACGGGGGCTACATTAGAAACCTAGACGTTCCCTCTCGGTCAGTCACGATTGATGTTATGTCAGAATGGCTGATGAATTGGGATCCCTAATAAAAAGCCACAATTGCAGCCCCTAATCACCCCGGATCTGCTGGGATAGGGAAAGGACAGGGCTTAAACTCATAGAGAGAGTTGATCACAGTTTTGTCTTACCCACACAGTGAGACTACTGGACAACAATTGGAAAGTGTGTCTATTCCAAGCGAAAAGAGAGGTAGCCTATGGAGTTTACGCATATGGACTGACCATTAAGGCAGTGCTACATATGGAAAGTCTCTGTGGTAGAGCCTAGACCCCGAAGCCGCCGCCAGGCGCCGCCATTTGTGCCATTTAGAATTTCAGCCGCCGCCAGCCAATAATTTCCTAAGGCAAATTGAGCCGCCATCTGATAAAGTTTGGCTGAGCCGGCTAGAATTATTTGCATCAAATAATAATTCTATCACATAGAGACATACACACACGAAATATATAAACAATACACAAGATCTATTTTCCCACTGGTTTTATAACAGCACAGTCTTGTGCTCGTTGCTACGATACACAGACTCACAGTGAATTGACGACCAATTAAAATGGCTCATTTTCCGTACAGAAGAAGCGATGCATTTTTTCCTCGCACTGAGGTGAAATGGCGGAAAGAAGCAAGCAAGGTAATTTTGATCTCACTTCTCACATACTTTCCTAATTCCTACTTATTTTTTTTTTAACTTAGGCCTACCCAGACTTTTGTTAAATCTTCAGGGCACGGTTGCACAAACACCTGAATCAAAGATTGATGTTATGAACCAAATATTCTGGAACGGAGAGATTTATAGCACTGAACGTGATATTACTGCAGTAACAAACCACCGTTTCCACATTACTAATTCACGACGCATGCTTCAGTGTACATTGAAGTGAAATGTGCAAAACTTTGTCCAAAATAATACTGATAACAGTGTGTGTTTATATTAAGGCGAGACACGGCAGGCGAAAACATCGTTTTTTTTTTTTTTTTCCTGGTCAATTTTGAGATTTTTGGATATTTGTCTTCAATAACATGTCTTCTTTCAGACTTGTGGTGAAAAAAAGTCCAAAATACACATTTAGGTATTTATTTTACTACACTTCATCTGTTTGCGTCTGTAGATTTCTCATAAATTCAACAAAAGTTTGCGTTCTTAATCAACATACTTCTCCACGATCTCTGCCGTCACCCTCCCATCACATGCACCGTTAGGAAGCTCTCTCTCTTCTGTACAATCCTGTTGGATCCAAATATGGTAATTTCCTTTTTTATCGGCAACCAATCGTGAATGTAAAAAGACTGAATGCGCGATCGCTGATGATAAATCTTTAAAGCCCGTTTTCTCAAAATGACCTTTCTCTCATACTCCAAGTCCGAAATCTCCACTTCAGTAGTACCTAGTTATATTATGAAGACATTTACAGAGGGATTTGTAAATATATTATTCCTAGCCTGATATATATAACATTTTATTCCAAAAAACATGGCGTAAATCATTTTTTTAAGGCTGTTGACACAGTATATTCTGATTTACAGGATAACAAAAGTAGATATCCATAAATCCCTCTGTAATTTTTTTCCAATCTAATATGTGAACACAATGAAAAAATATTTTTAACCTGGCTTTATCCAATACTCAGATTTCGTTTTTTAAAATATATGCAAATTAGCACATATTTAATTAGATATTGCCTAATTTGCATATTTAAGCATTAAATTAAAGAAAACTTGTAATACATTTTTTTTTTTTTTTTTCTCATCTTAATGTAAGTAATCAACTGGGAAAATTTCATGGTGATATCTGCTAGTTAAACATTTTACCCGTAGTGTCTCGCCTTAATAAAGTTGAACAGCGAATTACTGTACATGTCATAAATATATGCATAACGTTACTCCGTGAAGTTTGACAAGTGTGCATTCTTACACAGCAGCAGGGACATTATTCACTAACGTTACAGTGGCTATTGAATGCGCCGAGGGCTATAGCTAATATTACCAAATAGCTCAAGTAGGCTAGTTCTAGTTCTAAATCTTCACTTTAGGTGTTTTGTGCAACCGTTCTTTTAAGTAAGAATGCCTTTTTGTCAGGACTATAATGCCATTTTGTCATTGTGTCAGGACTAGTGTTTTATGGATATTTTTGTTCTCTTTTAGGACGCGGAATTAACAAATATATCAGCACATCACGAACACATCTGCTTAAGGATTCTGGTGTGACATGGAGGCCTCACAGTGTTGATTCTGCTCGTAGCCTTCGTTCACATTTTTGGACATATATGGGCGATTTGTATGTGAACAACAATCGCATTGATGACAAACTCTACTGCAAACTCTGCTTTGAAGCAGAAATTACAAAAGAACATGGAATGCTGTCAAAAGTGTACAGCTTGGGAGAAAAAACATCAAGTGGAAACTTCCTTGCTTATGCCAAAGCTGCACACAAAGAGAGTACAATATTTCTCAAAGAACAATCAAGTAAACTGACTAACTGGATCCAAACTGTGCCGAAAGGAAGCCCAGCTACTTCCCAGTTTGATGTTAATCGCGACATCGTGTTGTGGCTGTGCCAGGACCTGCTCCCTTTTGAATTAATAGAAAAGGAAGGTTTTCAAGCATTCAACAAGAAAAATTGATGCTCATCATCGATACCCATATGTTGGTGTGAGAATCTGCACTGTAGATGCGAACTGGAATTTCCTTCTGTTTACACTTTGTGTTAAACCTGTGGAAAATCACACATCAGAAAACCTTACAGTGTTTGTAAGGGAATTACTCGAAGAATTCCTTCCCAAAGATAAAAATGTGTTGCTCTTTGACACAACAGATGGGGCAGCGAATATGATTAAGTTGTCCCGGTTACTGGGCCATGAGAGAGTAACATGCGTAGCACACTGTTTACACAACTTACTCATAACAGACACTCTTACCAAAATCCCTGAAGCACAAACCTTAATTTCCCAATGCAAAGATATTGTCAGTGCACTGCACTTCAAGGCACATCTAATAGAGGAATTTGTGTTGGAGCAGAAAGAGGCAGACATATTTGCCAAGATTCAGGACCTGCAGGATGAAATTGATGCAGATTCCAATGATCCTATTGATGAAATGGATGATGCAGAGGATTGGCAGCTGGGAACTAAGAAATCAAAACAGGGCTCACAGACACACAAAACACTGAAGACCACAGTGCCAACACGTTGGAACAGTATCCTCAACATGATCAGAAGCTTAGTCAGTATGGAGACAGAAGTCACTGAAATCCTGAAGAGGATAGGAAAACCCTTGTTATGCCTCCTACCTGATGACATCAAGCTACTTTGTAACTTAGTGCAAGGTTATTTAATCTTACATTTATGGTCCCGATTCGTGCCTCATTCTCAGTTTGTTTTTTTCACTCATTGAATGCATAGGCCTATGGGAAAGAGTCATGAACATGAAGCCAATCCGTTCACAAAACCTCCTCCCAGACTTACTTCAGTACAGGGCTTTTAAACATGTTCAGGGGGTGGTGTAACAATTGTCCAATGAGAATATACTTTCATGATATAGGAATGTGGTACATATAGAAAAAACAAGTCTAAATATGGTCAACATCTGGTCCAGTACCCCTGCCTGCCTGGGGATCCAAGAAGACCCCATCTATAAAAGCCAAGGACCATTTCTTGGCTGCTTTCCAAGAAACACACACACATATATACATTGTGTACATTAAAACCAGATGTGTGACGAAACCATAACATCTAGTCTCCGTTCTACCCTTGCATCCATGAAGACTAGGTGAGGGAAAACAGGGAGAAACAGGGAAAGAAAAGAGTCAGGCTTATAAGAATATCTATCAGTTCCCCCATTTGATCATAAAATGATCACTTAATCATAGCATGACTTTTCCTCACAACACTTAATCACTTTCCTTGACCTTCAATAAGCTTTTTACTATATTCTACAACAGTGGGTAAAAATTCACTGTAGACAACTATTTTGTCATCTTTTGCATCTAAATGTCTTTCTATGCTTCAGCATCAGGGTGATTTAATCAGTTTCTGCTGAATTTCTCTTTTTGCTGCTAAGCACTGTGGTGCTCGTCGATCCTTCATCTGTTTTTGGATGCTCTTGATCAGTTGGAGCAAACAGTGGGCTTTTAAGCCACCAGTTGAGTCTGCTCAGTTTCCTCGTTGGTCCCCCTAAGGAACTCTTCTGCCTCTGCCAGGGTTAGAGGCACACCTGGTGTGAACTCAGGGTGTTCCACTTTTGAGCACTGCACTAGTGTGCTCATGGATCTCGCTCCACCACTCAGATAGTCTTCTCTTGTGGTCACAAGCAGGTGTCAGTCAAATTTGGTTCTATGAAGATACCGCATTCCATCTCCTGACAGCATCTACTCGTACCTTATACCTATATATGATGATAGATAGATATACAGTAGATAGATAGATAGAGGAGACATGGAGGACACACACACAAAATAACAAGACCAAAACAAGGCAATAGCATTGTCATTTTTCATACCGTAAAAATACATCAGTACCTAGATTGTAGGACAAACATTTTTTGTATTAAATTGGTGATGAACTGAGAAATCATATTTTCCTTGAGCTTTTGACATATTAGAAGTAATCATAAGACTACCTGTAAGTTTCAGAGCTGAAAAATTCCTGTAACACCAATAAAAGCTTTAACTGACACCAGACCCAGCAAACGACTTACAACAGCAAAGGATTTACAAAGTGAGGATCTATGACGTCAAAGGGCAGCAATCACCGCCTCCGCTGAAGAAGATCAACGCCTACTTCATCACTCTCTGTTTAGCCCCGCTTACCGATTCGAGCATTACATGCAATAGAATAGGTAGCCTATATGTTGCTAAACCGAATTGAGCTACTAAGTAATAAACATGCCATTGAGGATTACAAAATATTGTGCAGTGCTTGGTTATGGAACATGTAAGTCACTGTGTTAATTCTAATTCATGATCTGATATTAATGATTCATGTTCAGTCAGATGTTCTTTGTCTGTGTCAGTAAATCAAACACGTGACTAAACATCAACTTGCGTAGTTTCTCTTAGTAGGATGAAAATAATCTGTTATTTAACAGTAAATAAATAAGAAAACGATCAAAGAAAGTTCCTTTTGCAATCGTTAGAGCAGCACGCTTACGCTGTCAATCAAACAGCATGCATTTATAATGACTGATGCTCAACTCCCATTTTATTTAAAGAATCTTAGTTATATCACGTTTGCCTAGAAATTGAGTTTCAATTACGAGATCACTGCTTTCATTCAATCAACATGTCTGTGATCAGCTACAATGTTCATCACTGCAATCTTTCATGCCACAATCTAAATATTTAAGCCTTGAGAGCAGTAATAGTAAAAACGCACTAAACGAGAAAATAATACTTGGCTATTTCAGATGGAAAGATGTCAGCCAATCACAGCAGTGGGCGTTTACACTAAAGTCTCTCAGCAGACATGCCTCTTAAAACAGAGCGTTCAAACCAGAATCAGAGTAGGAAAAATGCATTTTATAAAATGACAATTTTGGATGTAAAAGCATTAACATCATAAGTGTACCCCAGAAAACATTATAAAACAATAAAATAATGCAGTTCATGACCCCTTTAACAAAACTGCTTTACCTGTGAATGGAAATTTTAAAATACTGTTAGAGACAAAATATATATTTACTCATCAGCAGTGACAGTAGTAACCTGTGGAAAAAATTAATGTGGGGTGAGGGCTGTCCATTTTTTCATTACCACCAATACATGGAGCAGGGTTTGAACCCATGTCATTCCAGTTTCTGTCAATACCATACATTGGTTTTTGCTATCTGATTTCCTCTTCATTTTTTGCGCTATACAGTACATTTCAAAATGATTAACCAATGCTTTTCTACATGGACAACACTCAGACCACTGTAAAATGTTAACAATCACAATGTATTTCATACACCTGTCACAGAATTAGCTTGAGGGAATTCTGCAAATGGAATTCATCATGACATTCTGAAAAGGAAGAGTTAGATGTGCGCTGCGCAAGTGTGGCACTGCCACAACAACAACCCAGGCCAGGATTGTTAACCCAAATTCATCCATGGCCATTATTCCATTTATTCCATTGGACATTATCCAATTTGTGTGGCCACTTCAAAAATTTGTTTACAGCTGTTTATGGCATTTGGTTTGCCTTGGTGCACCATCACACACACACTTTCACACTTTTTCACACCCCCATTTTCTGGCCAGAAAATCATCTCTTTTTTGTCACTGTCTCCACAGGCAGTGAACTGAATAGGGAATGTATATGTTTAGAGGTGAAATATCACCAAGTCCAATCGAATAACACCACTTCGATTTCAACGGAAACTACTGAACATAGGCACTGTGGCATTCCCTGTGCGACAGTGTCTAAGCAGTTAGACTCATACAGTCAGACGAAGTCATACGCAATGGTTTGAGATTTCTTAATATCTAATTGATCATATAATCTTTTAAACCTAGGCATGCCACCGTTAGAAGAACCAATTCAAATTTCTTGAATGCAATTTTTCATTCATTTGTCTAATATAATTTCATTTTCATTATTAATTTGATGTTGCTCATGAGCTGTTCTGATAAAAGTTTGGAGATCTCCACATATTCTTGGATCTATGGCCAAACATCATGTAATCGTAATCCCTGTCAATGACAGCATCTGTAATTTCATAAATTAGGAATTAGGCTATTAGTTCAATTTATCCCTAAAAATATAAATAAACCAAGATTAGGTGACCAATATTATGGCTTTACCATCCACAGTTTGCTCTAGGACACTTTGTGCCCCAATTGTAATCTTTTTTGTTCAAAGAACTCTGTAACGTGCTTTATAGGAAGCTCTGTCTTACGAGCAGAGTCTACACTTTCTCTCTCTACACTTCACAGCCGCACCAGTGATATAATTTAACATTTTACCCTAGATTTTAGGAAAGATCTCCTAAGACTAAGACTAAGTCCAGTCCAAAGTTTTAACTGATTTATGAATCAGATCAAACACTTAGCTTCATTTAAGGTTGGACTGGTGCCTATCAAAAGAAAGAAGAGTGTTGTTAGTTTATCAAAGCATAAAGAACTGCTATGAGACCAGTAAATAACCAAGCTACAAATTAATGTGACAAATCAAAATTTTAGGCGGTCTCTGTAGTGCTCATTAAATATGCAGTACCTGCACACAAGGGAAGGGATAGAAGTCTTGCTTGATCTTCAGTCAGTTGACTGCGTTACTTTTCTCAGATTCATCTGGTAGTTCTGAGATTTCTGTAGGACTGCTGTTCTGTAGCACTGGACCTTCTGAAAGAGTCTTTCAGTTTCACATGTCTTTCTCTTCATTCAGTGAACTTTGTCAGTCTGTGATGAGGATCTGATGAGAGCACTGGAGGTCTGGAGGATGCAGTTGTGTCTCTCTCTCTTCTCAGGGCAGCTTGTTGCATTGTCGTTTCTCTAAGTCCAGCCCCTCTGAGATACAGTATCAGTTTTCTCTTTCAGGGGTGGAGCTGATGGTCCATCCAGCCGTGTGCCGTCTTCTCTCTCCCTCGTTAAGTGCACAGCATAGTTGTTCTTTATTTTGGCAACATCCCAGAAGCCATGATCTGCTTTCTAAAAAATGAACACTCAAGAGAGAGCCGCATGTAAATTCCAACCACAATTGTATATGAGCAATCTGATTTGCTTTTTAATTACCTCTTTCAAATGTCTCTTAATTTTATCATCTGGTTGACAATAGCAGTTCCTCATTTTTATTTTAATAAAGCAAGTTCTTCTTTGCAGAAAAAGCAAGCAATTTCTTCTTTGCAGAATGCAGAAAAGAGCAATAAGCTACTCTGAAATATATCTGAGATCACTACAAATAAATTATCCTCACAAATTCATCAGCATAATGTATTCTGTTATAAAGTCAGACTTCAATCTCAATCTAGTAATACTAAATATAAGTTGGCAACCGTCAAAAATATTTTTTCTTTTTATGTTGAGCTCAAAACATCTAATTAAATTAGTCACCCAATCTTGATCTCATTCAACACAATGCAGAAGGTATTCTTCAAATAACAAAATCTTAAAATCTCTGCCATACATCAATTTTCATACTGTCTCCCAGGGATAACGAGTATAAATACAGATGTCTGTACATAACAGGATTATACTATATCTTTTATATTAATTTAATATTGTCCTATTTATTTGTTTCTCTATTTAACTCTTGAGATTATTTCATTTAAAGTATGGTCTTTAACCTATATCTAAGCTAAGACTCAAATCAAAATCTCATAAGTCTAATCAGCCAAAATATCTAAAAACAATTGCACATATCTGCGCTATCCCCCATTGTCAAATATCTAATCAACAGAATTTTGATATTTGACTCCTAATTCACCATGGATTTCACATACAACTGCTTTTAAGATCAGCAGCCCCTCAATCTAACACAGGAGGGACAGAACATGATCTGCTTCATAACTTCACTGAATCAAAGAACTTGAATTCTTATTTGTAGCTCTAATGTTCTGTCTCCTGTCCAGATCAAATTTTTTAATGCAAATTTTAAAGATTTAATTTAGAAGTTCAAGTTAATGCCTTGCAAGGACTTCACAACACCATTTCTTTAAAATCATTCAAAATTCATTCAATCATGAAAAAGGACTGAGAGATAGCCTAAGGAATAGGAAAACCAGGAAAAGAAATACAATCTCTTCACACATATAATCATCTATTCCTTCTTCCCACGCTCAAAAACGTGAGGATAACACTAATGACAAAAAGGGTGATCAATCCTCTTTTTTGTCCTTCCCATATTTATTCAAATACGAGGATAACCAACTTTTACCAAATATGGCAAAAATCGCGGCACGAAAATTTAAGGATACATTTCTCAACAGACAGTAAGATGCACTTAAGCATTTTATTTCTTACCTGTCTGGAGAAATCCCGGACGAGCCCCCAAATTGCAAGGTTATTTAATCTTACATTTATGGTCCCGATTCGTGCCTCATTCTCAGTTTGTTTTTTTCACTCATTGAATGCATAGGCCTATGGGAAAGAGTCATGAACATGAAGCCAATCCGTTCACAAAACCTCCTCCCAGACTTACTTCAGTACAGGGCTTTTAAACATGTTCAGGGGGTGGTGTAACAATTGTCCAATGAGAATATACTTTCATGATATAGGAATGTGGTACATATAGAAAAAACAAGTCTAAATATGGTCAACATCTGGTCCAGTACCCCTGCCTGCCTGGGGATCCAAGAAGACCCCATCTATAAAAGCCAAGGACCATTTCTTGGCTGCTTTCCAAGAAACACACACACATATATACATTGTGTACATTAAAACCAGATGTGTGACGAAACCATAACATCTAGTCTCCGTTCTACCCTTGCATCCATGAAGACTAGGTGAGGGAAAACAGGGAGAAACAGGGAAAGAAAAGAGTCAGGCTTATAAGAATATCTATCACTTAGTTAGCTTTTTGGAAGACTTTGAGAAATTCACTCTCATAATAAGTGAAGTCAGTCCAAACCTGAGTGCCATACCACTAATCAGGGCTCGAATCAAGAAAATCTGTGCAGTGGCTCCCAGAGATTCACTACTGATGAAGAGAGTCAAAGAACGAATAGTGAAAAACATGGACAAACGAATCCCCATGTCAGATCTGGTTAGAGCCACCGCAGTGTTTGATCCAGCTGTCAGAGATATCACTATGATGAAAGATGAAAGCAGAGAGCTGCTGCAGAATCTCCATGAGAAACTGAACTCCTCCAGGTAACATTGATATTTCCGTGTACTTGCTAACCACTTACTTTTCTCATGGTTTTGATTTTAACAGCCATTTGCCTTATGCATATATTTCCCTTTTCAGATTCAGTTCAACAGTGTTTGGGGTTGGAGATGAGAGGACAACTACTGATGGTGGTTCTGGAGGTCCTTCTGGTGGGAATGGTGACCACGATGGAGATGTGGGAGGAAGTGCGAAATGCCTGCGACTAGAATTATTAGCAGAGGCACAAGAAGATGCAGAAGCTCATTCTTCAAGTTCTATCCTTGACCAAGAGATAGATGCTTTTCTGGCAGTGAGAACAAGAGACCAAGGAGCATTGGACTTTTGGCGAACCCATAGCAATACTTTCCCCACACTGTCCGCTATGGCCCGGTGCTACCTCTCCATTTCACCAGGTAGTGTGCCGGTGGAATGCATGTTTAGTTCCACTGGCCTACTGCTCAATGGCAAACGATCATCACTTGCTCCTTCAAGGTGTAATATGATAAGCTTCATCCATGATAATGCCAAGTTATTGTATACAACTTAGCCTACATACATTTAGCCTAAACACAACACATTGTAGGCTATTTGAAAATGTTTAGTAGCATACAGACTACAAAATATATATGTGCATACGTTGTGAAAGTAAAATCTGGTGTTTTCTTTATTACATTGTATTATATTGCATTGTATTGTATTTTGTAGAAATATAGTGTAAGCCATGCATTGCTTGGAAAGATTGAGATCTAGTTAATCAGTATAACATAGACATCTGTAGACATGAAGTGGCAGCTTCAGCCATTTGCAGCTATGAAAAGTTTGGCGGCTGCAGCAGCCATTTAGGTTTTGGCTGAGCCGGCTAGCCAGCCAATAACTTCATCAGCCAGCCATTATTCTCAAAACAAATGGCTTCGGGCTGTAGTAGAGCCAGCCTTGCTAGGGTGGAGTCAATACCCCCAGAGATGGCAGAGCGGGCTCTGACCATGGAAAAAGACATGGGCTTGTTGACAGGGAAGCCGTACCATGGAAGAATACACATGTGGTATCAACCAAAGAGGAATCACAATACATGGGCACCTAGTCTAGCACAGGGGTTGACCATCTGTTCATACACACGAGTGCTCCGCCACATCTGACTGCCGAGGGTGCTGGAGGAACTCCATACAGTTTTTGTCAGGTGGGGAACCTGTGGAGCAGGTAAGTGCTCGTATCCCATCCTAGGAGGGGAATGGCACTGCAAGTGAGACAACTTGTGGGTCATTGTGCTTACTAGCTACTTGTGGCAAGTACACAGGCTTTACACGAAGATTGTAAAACCTTGCAAACATGTTAGGTGTCGCCCAGCCCACAGCCCTACAAATTTCTGTTAGCGAAGCACCTTGCAATACCTTACGTTTGTGAGGTTTTACAATCTCCGTGTAGTGCCCATGTAGAACCTATTCTCCACCAGGGGAAGGAGTGGTGCGGTCACCATCTCCTAAAGAGTTTCAGAACGAAACTTGCTGGGTCTGTTTGATATATGGCCCTAGAGGCCTGTGAGAAATTCAAAAGAAATTGGCCACTGGGGGGCCTTTGCTTTTCCAAGATTACCAGAAAGCTACAAGCAAAATTTTGATAAGGGTTGGAGCTAAACACTGCAGGACCATAGCCATCCCGGACCATCACTGATCTAGGTGGTTACAGGCTTGCTAAATAAAACATAATAGAATTGAAACCCATTGTGGCGACCAGGGCGGGCGAGAGCCGTGAGGGAACGGCGCGAGGCCGGTGGCGCGAGTGTTAATGAGCTTCACCTGGGAGGCGCACCGGCCTTGAGTCCCTCACGGAGGAGCTCCGGGAGCATAAAAGGAGGAGCGACTACAGTGAAGGACGAGAGAGGACCAGGCCTGGACTTTACGTTATGTTTTATTATGTTTGTGTGGAAAGTTTGGCGGCTGCAGCAGCCATTTAGGTTTTGGCTGAGCCGGCTAGCCATTACTTTCGTTTTGTTCTTTGTTTATTTTGAATTAAACTTTTGTTGAACGTTCGCCGGTTCCCGCCTCCTTCTTCCCACATCTACTGACCTCGTTACACCCATTAACTGCAATTAATTTTGATCTTGTAATTTTTATTCAGAATGTCATAACTTGATCTTTGGTAAAACAACAGACTTTTCTTTGGTGATGTATGCCTTTTCTCCAAACATTTAATGTGTATAATCCCTGCCACTTTATTACAATAGACCATAAACTGTCTTTTAGAACCGCTTCCATCTGATGAATTGAACTTTTATTTTTTCAGTAATCAATTTAACCTCAGATGTATTGTACCGCACAATACATTTAAACCCTGTCTGCCATCACATTATCAGCATCCCAGCATATAAAATACAAACATTTCCTTGATCACCTTTCAGCAAGAGAGTTCTTCATGAGATAAAAAGCCTATCATGAAATAACCACAAGAAAAACATCTTTTAGACCTAAGTTGTCCTTGCTGGCTTCATGCACATGTAGCACCAGCAGTGTAGTTCGATTCACAAATGACTCCTATACACTGATCTTTTAAATAGTCAAAAATATACAGCACAATCACTGTAGCAGAATTAACAAACAAATGATTCTTACAGGTCTGCTTTTTAATGTTTTGTTCAAAATAACTCAGAGTTTGAACAAACTCAGTCAGCGCGGTTACCAAATCAACATCTGAGCACTCAATAAACTGCAAGATAGCAGTTGTTCTTACTAGGAAAAATTATGAACCTATACTCCTACATGATCAGATATGACAATGTAATGATGTGTTATAGTCTAAAGCCCTATTTGGATGGGACTAGTTTTCTGTTTTATTTCCTCCCATTTTTGTAATGATTCTCCTTGTTTATTTTGACCTTAGTACCTTGAATATGATTTTCTTGTGGCATGCAGATTCTCAGACTGCCTGCTTCATAATTAATATGGACCTTTTTGTCATCTCATGAAAACTTCTAAATTAAATTAAAATTAAATCTGTAAGAACTATTATAGCAGTATTAGGTATAATAATTTCCCTTCATTTTATACATAATGTCACATTTGACATTAATCACATTTAACATTTGATGTTATTCACATTTGGGTCTCAATGGATTTACTATTAATATAGTTTTACCTGCCTTAATTCAAAATATGTATTTTGTGATAATATTGTTTTTGTTTTTATTGCTGTTATTACATAAAACATATTCAGATCACAGAACCATCCTCCCACACCAGACACTCTCACCTCATAACTTGTCACGTTCAAATCGGTGCATGAAATCACAGACGTCCTTTGTTAATAACTGAAACTCTATTGTTTAAAAAAAAAAAAGTATGTTTGTCATTTCTTTCTAAATGTTTGCAAATTTATGGACATTTGTAGGCTAGTTTATTGGTGACTTTAACAGATTGTTTTTATTGTAACCAAAATATATTGGAGAAATTGCAAGCAGAATGGGGGAAAAAATTTCAAAATAAAAAACTATTTGAAATAAATCCTGTGGTGGGAAGAAGACAAATTTACTCCTTTAAATCCAGACATGACCAAGATGTGCATACAAGGTTTCATGTACAGGGGTTGGACAATGGATCATCCCAAGACAAACAGATGCTGCAGTGGATGTAAAAGGAGGCCCTACACCATACTAATAAAATACTAATAAAATATTGTGGTCTAAAACCATGTGTTTCAGTTTCATTTTCCAACCCCTGTAGGCCACACTAACCCATGAACATTTATTGAAGGGTAAAGAAGCACCGAAATGCCAATATTGTAACATAAACTTGTTGATAAAACATATGCTTTTGTTTTTTTGCTGCCCAATTTTTAATTTCATGAGACAAGGATTATTATCAGGACAATATTTTAAGGACTTTTTTGTAAGATGGATCCAGAAATATTTTTGCAATTTCTATTTTTTATTAATCAAAAGTACATTTAATATTAATATTTTTTACATTAATATTTTATAGAAATATATCTATAACATTTTGTTTTATAAAATATTTGTTTTATTGTATTATTTTGTATTATATTTTTCTTTTTAGATTTTCTCTAATGTATCATCTGTATTTGCCATGAAATAGTCCATGAAGCTGATGTGGCAATAAACTCAAATACTTTTTGTTGCACTTAATGCACTAGAATTTATATATATACAAATTTATATATATATAAATGTGTTTTAAAATTCATATTTTATTTAAATTTATATATTATATTTAAATTTATATATAAATTTACGGTAACACTTTATAATAACTGCACACTATGAAGCATTAGTTAAGCATTAGTTAATAGTTATTTCATCACTTATAAAGCATTAATATACATTAGTAAGTAGTTTATAAATACAGCTATAATTGCTTTATTCTTGATTTATAAGCATATCTATAATGTGTTTAATAATTGTATTTTCATACTTTATTAATAATCAATTTATCATTTCTAAATTAAGTATTACATTATTTACAAACCAGTTATTTAGGAGTTGTCAGTAGTTCATTTAGTAAGTGTAAGTAAATGATTAATAAACTATTTAAACATTCATTTATACATCTTATTATTTAGACACATAGTAATAGTTACTTAGTGTGTTAGTAAATGTTTTATTGACACATATTCCTACTGCAATTCATGATTAATTCAGGTAGTTATAAAACATTTAGAAATAGTCAGTTAACTATTTTTGTGAGCTCATCTAAAGTGAGGACTATTTATGCTTTGTAAAGCTTTTATAAATGAGATTTAAAGGTTCAGTGATCTTTTGCACTGCTGTTCTCTAATGTTTTAAAGTTAGTACTGAGGTAGTTTTGACACTAGGAATATGTGTTAATAAAGCATTTATTAACACACTGAGTAACTAATACTATATGTCTAAATAATAAGATGCATAAATGTACATTTAAATATTTTATTAATCATTTACTTACACTTCCTAAATGATCTTATGAACCACTGACAACTCCTAAATTACTGGTTTGTGAATAATGTAATACACAATTTAGAAATGATAAATTGATCATTAATAAAGTATGAAAATACAATTATTAAACTCATTATAGATATGCTTATAAATCAAGAACAAAGCATTTATAGCTGTATTTATAAATGGCTTACTAATGTCTATTAATGTTTTATAAATGATGAATTAACTATTTACTAATGCTTAACTAATGCTTCATAGCGTGAGTTATTCTAAAGTGTTACCAAATTTACTTATAAAAACTATAAGTAAAATTACTGACCTAGCTTTCAACTCCACCAACCCTTATACGGGTTTGAAACCACATTAAAATTGTTTACACATAAATTTTAAAGGCTTCCCTATATGGTATTTAGAATCTAAACTTTACAGAGAGAGAATACCATAACTTTTGGTTTTATGATACATGCACTGCCCTCCAAAAGTTTGGAAACACCCCTTGGCAAAGTGTGTTTTTGGACGATATTAGCATAAATCCTTATCATTTTTTGGTGCAAATACATTAAAGTAACCTTGATCATTTCACATTCTCACTGAAGACCAGCAATAATAATTTTCATTTAGATTACATAATAATGACAATATATACATGTCAAAGTCAGACATGTCCCTTTGCCAGCTGTGATGCCTGGTTCACTTGTTTAAACTTGGCCCAGGTTTGTAAAAGATTTTTGGGTCAGCACACCTTAATAGCTTTCAACAATTGATTGCCAATTAAAGTTTAGAATACAATGAACCAATTAGAACCAAGTTTAGGTCAAGATAGCTGGCTAATGGCGGATATTTTGATGAATTGAAAATTAAATTTTTTTCTATATATAAACTGTTTATGTTATAAAATATGTTTTCGTAGTTTGTGTTGTCCCTTTATCAGTGCAAAATTATCACAAATTAAAAAGGATTCATGCCAATATTGTCCAAAACCCCACTTTTCTAGGGCATTTCTAAAGGAGGGCAGTGTAGTGTTTTGGAGGGCAGTGTACATTTTCAATGAAAATGTATTTTTTATATTTTTCTGAAAACAGTCAAGTCATATATCACAAGAAAGCTTTCATTCTAAGAATTTTTCTCCATGCAGTTTATTTCATTGTGTGGCAATCATAGCGTCACATTCCAACTCCGATGACTGCTTCAATCAGCCACAAACAGCTAGAAATAGACAACATATACTATAATATTTGTCACTTTCAGCAGTGTTTTATGTAATTGCAAATGGTTTTCTGTAAAATGATACTGGGATATTGCATTTAAGGCCCCGGTATACTTATATAACATATATAACAAAATCGAAGAACGAACTGATGTGACGTCATTTCGAACAAAATCAGGCCAAAACAAAGTTCGTTTTGTGTTCTTTTTGGAAGTTTGAAACGGCTTGCCAAAGCGAACTTTCAGGAAAAGTTCGCTCCAGCTGCAAAATACCTTCGTACTAGCATTGGTCAGTGACGATAACGTAAGGTGTGCGCTGAGGCTCCTCCTTATAGTACAAAATGAAGTTGTGCTTGTAAAAAAATGAGGCACTAACACTGTTTTTCATGTTTGATTCTGTAAAGCTGCTTGATTTTAAGCAATCTATTGAATAAAGTGATATAAAGACGTGACGTGACTGGAGTGCTAATTTGCAGAGCTCGTGCTAACATACTCATGTTGTTATGATCAGACGCTTTTCTGATGCTTTCTGTAATAAATGCTTGCTGTTTTCTCATTTTTGTTGTGTTTGTTACTGAGAAGAAAGTGCACGGCACATATTTTATTCATCTAACCGTCGCTCTCAGCAGTGTGGGCGGCGTCAGATGTTCGTTTACAGTATATCACTGGTCACGCATTTCGAACTTCGTTTTACCCCTGAACGAAGAACGAAAAAGAACTTTGTTTGAAGTATACTGGGGCCTTTATATCACTGTATATGGGTATGGAAAGACTACATTTGGGTAGGTGGAAATTACATAAAGCAGAAATTACATAAAAAGTAATATTCTTCCCTTCAGATGCATTTGAATAACTCTTGCATACAACATGATAGAGACAAAAGTCTTTTTTTCCCAGTGTTTGCTGACATCTAGAGGAAACAGACTGTCTGCAGGGTGCTACTGCACTCAGGGCCTGAGTTATACACTTTCAAAAAAGTAAAAAAAAAAAAATCACCTCTTTTGGGGGGCTTTATTACAGCAACGACAATATATTCTATCATTTTTTTGATCACTTTCAGCAGTGTTTTATGTAACTTGAAAGGGTTTCCTTTAAAATGACACCACAATTTTGTATTTAGAGCACTATATGTGGGTATGGGATGCTTTTCAATTTGGGTAGGCCCAAATTGGAAGGTGGAAATCCCCAAAATGGTTCCTGAAGCATAATGAGACTAATTCAAAAATCTGTTGGTGACTAGAGAGGCGAAAGGTGGTGACAATTCGTGCCCTTCTGCAATTTCAAGCCTGGAACATAATTTCAATCAAGGGAGGCTTCATGGCAACCAACAAAAACAATCCAAAGTAACTGGGGCCATGGCTAGGGTATTAAAAAAAAAATATGCAATATATTTTGCCATTTGGAGCAGTAACGAAATAAGGGAATGCATATTTTCAAAGTAATTTTAACTCTTTTTTTTTGTGGCATATTTGCAGAAAACAGTGAAACACATTATGTCATTCACAACAACATATACTCATACAGTCTTTAGTGCTCCACAACTAATAATTTGACAATATGTGGATCATCTTATGACAACATAAACAACATGTGTTCTCCATATCCCTCATACATCTTACTGGTCCCATGTTGTTCTTGGCAAAACTTACAGGTGCATAGTTCAAGTATGGATCTTGATCCTGGAACAAACAAACAAACAAAAAACATAAAAATGCAAACATACATTTTTAAATAATAATAATTTGAGTTTAAAATACCTTTTGCAACTGATCGTTCATCTCATCACTGCGACGCTGAGACTGTGCATCTAAGCAAAACAAGAAAGTCATTGTAACATCCCAGAGCATTTTTTTCCCTTAAATCTAATGGTTAAAAGTTTATTGTGTATATTAGTGTGTATTTAAAAAAAAAAAAGTCACATGCCTTTCTGTTTGTTTCTTTTTTTCAACATGATTAAGACTACAATCGCAGAAACAGTAGGAAGCAGAACCAAGCTACTCAAGATCAGTGTCAGTGTATAATAGATGTGGCAGGATCTTGATGTTTCTTCAGTCGCCCCTGTTCAAACCATTCAAATAATTTAAAAAAGTGAGAAAGAGCGAGAAAGACAGAGAGAACAAGAAGAAATAGCAAGCTAGAAATAAAGAAAAGTTGCAATGAATGAGTGCCAAATTTAGTTTCTCTTTTAAACTGGATAACACATACCACAATCTGCATTTGCAGTATCCTCTTTCAACTGATTAGTCTCTTTGAAGATTAAAAAAAAAAAAAAAAGAATACAAAATTATGAATAGTACTGAATAGCATCAATACTCAATATGAATATTTTTTATAATAAATAAATGATACCAACAGATCAAATGAAGACTCAAATATTACCATTTACAACCACTAACTGTGTTTTGTTGTGAAACTTCATGTAGTTTGTCAAAAAACTTCCACAGTAATAAAATCCAGAGTCAGAGACGTCCACATTGACAATCTTCAGGGAGGAAAATGTTTTGCTCACTGACATCTCTATATGTTCCTTCTTAAAGCCATTGAAATATATGGAGTCCACTGGTTTGTCACTCACATATTGAGTAACAATGCAAAGTGGTAGAGATCCATTTATCTGCTTGAACCAGGCTATTTAACTGGGCTCTGTCAAGATGTTTGGACACAGAAAAGAGACAGTAGTTCCACTGTTCACTGTTTTCACCAAAGTTAAAGATGTTCGTTTTATAAAGATGATACCTGAAAACAATCAATAATGTCATAAGAAAAAAAGTAGAAGACATTGATTCAGATTCAGATATAAGCTGTGTTTTGCATTTAGTCAAAAACGTGTGAAATCACACTGGCCACATACACACTGCAGCTACATTTGGTTGTCAGTTCATCTTTTAGTGCTTAATCGCGTTCTGTACACACACAGTTCCGTAAAATACAGGAGTGACAACTGCATTTACAGAAATTCTATGCAGTGTGTATGGAACCAAACTGAACAACTAGTTGTTAATTACGTTTACGTGCACCGGTGTAACGTGTGTCTCTCGTGTATGCGCGGCGAATCACAGGGAAAGCGCAAGCCTATCCAAATGCTTTATGCTGAAAATCGCAATTCATGTCTGCTCACTTTAATAATTCCATAAACCCGTTTGCTTTATGAGATGAGCTTAAACAACAAGCAGAATGAGTGCCACACGTTGTGTGAAACTGGCTATACAAGCATAAACAAAACACGACGCCTCCGTCGACTGTGTTAGTGTGTTTAGCTAAATTGCTGAAAATCACGAGTGTTTTATCACTGTAATTACTTTGGTCACGATAACGGATACCAAACACAAGAGACACCAGAACGTCGCTATGGTTTCCAAGCTGTCAATCATCACATTTTCGAGAGTGAGTCGTGTTCCGTACACACATGTAACGATAATTTAGGGGATTCACTCCCGTATTTAAATGCGGTTGTCACTCCTGAAACTTACAGTGTGTATGTGGCCAGTGTAAATACAAATATTACAAAGTACGGTTACACTTTATTTTAAGGACACTGTAATATAAAGTGTTGGTTACCCAAAGTACTTTCAATTATAAGATTTGACTTTCTTTTGTGGAACTAAAAAAAAAAAAAAGATATTATTAAGATTGTTGGTGTCCAAAACCATTGTGGGGGCCTTTAAAAAAATTAATAAAACAAAACAAAACAGAAAAAAAAATACAGACATTCCTCAAAATATCTTCTTTTGAGTTCCACAAAAAAGAGAGTCAGTCATACAGGTTTGAAACAACATGAGGGTGAGTAAATTATGACAGAAATTTCATTTTATTGGATGAACTCTCCCTTTAAAACTATGAAGGAAATTTATGAATTTCTAATGACATGATTGTTCAGAATTTAGCAAACCTAAACCCAGAAGAACCTCGACAATGTATTTATACTTCTTAAAAATAGGCATTGGCAAATTATATCCTATAAACAGATTTTATAGAACATATACCTATGTTATTGTGATGTATTTAATATTACGCATGGAACAGTATAGTATATAGTAAGTACACATTGTTATATATTATTTATTAAATTCATGGCAAATATTCATTGTTTCATTGTCCCAAAATCTATAGCAAACATCATAAATGTATATTTACCTATTAAAAAGAGCATCAGAGGATGTGTCACAGACAATTTCATGTTTACGTTCCAGTCGAATCGACTCAACTGAGAAGAATTGAATACAGCTTTATTTATTTGAAGGGGGAGTGGCTTTTACACAGTACATGCTCCCATCTGTATTAAAGCAGACTCTAATTTAGACAGAATATAACAACATTTTGGAAGAGGTCTTGTCTAAAACACGTGTTGCAATGTTATTAAATAATAAAAATGATAATAAACTCACTTCTCAGAGATCTTAAATTCTCTATTTTTTTCTTTTTGCAGAAAGATAAAAACAACACAACACTTCTGATCTAAGAGGGCCCATAGACCTAGCTGTATTTTAGTTTTATTTACATAAATAAATAAATAAAAAATCTAATAAAATACATACACCAGTTAAAATCTCACATTTGACACCATCACTAACTGAAGGCTAAAGGTCTGAAGTAATGATGTATGGTGTCAGTGTCTACATCCAAATATATATAAGCTCAATGGCAGATTTCAGTGCCTCTTGTGCAAGTCTTACATCATTCTCAAAACAATTCAAATAAATCTCAGCCATTAGGTGGAGACATTTCTGTCATAGTATCATTATTAATTACTGTGAACATGAAATGTTGGAATGTTGGAGGTCATCCAGCTTATAGGGTTATATAAACAGCAAATTGGCAAAAAAAAAAAAAAGAAAAAGAAAAAAGATGACTTTTTTATGTTTTATATAATGTTTATTCAATATAAATTGAGAAACCTGTAATGAGGAATGAAATATATATAAGTAAAATATATAAGTGGGCTACTAGCTAAATAACACAATTTTGCACAATAAGTCTGTGGAAACACAAGTTGGATGTAGCCAATCATCCTATTTTTTATTTATTTATTTTTTTAGAGATATGTGACCACAGCGATTGTAGACCAGCCACACCACAGACCACATGACTGTGTTTGAACATAAGCAGCCTCTCATCAGATAAAATGGCAGAGGGGTTGGAAACAAAGAATCATTTCCTGTAGGGAGTGACAGGAAGTAGCAGTTCAGTGTAGAACGAGGCCTGGTGAGGTGAACTTCAGCGGACCGAGACCAATACCTTATAGCAATAACTGATACATGTGGTTGGGTCTAAACTAAAACAGGTTGATTGCTTGCACACTACAGTACACTAAGCTTTTTTAATGAGCAGAAATACAAGGTGTTGTTTATTTAGTGTGTGTGTATGTGTGTACTGAGATGTATGACTTAATTGCATGTAAACCATTTTGCGACATTCATTCATTCATTCATTCATTCATTCTTTTTTTTCATTGTATTTTTCCTATATTTGTGTGGTGTGTTTCAAACAGTACAATTCCACCCACTTATATATATATATATATATATATATAAAAAATGACCAGTTCTGAATTTCTTGACTTGCGCAAATTTAAAATTTAAGTATGTTTTTAGCAATATCAGTATTTTAGGTTATAAATGTGTAAGACAAAGTGTATATCTTAGATCCTGTAATTGGTCACAATTTATTTTAAGATTATCAAAATTTTTTATGTTTTAAAGTGTGACAAATAAATATAAATAAATAAATGTAAATTAAATAAATGTAAAAATAAATGTAAACAAATTCCAGTAGCCTCTCAATTAATATAAAAATCATACAACAGATGTAATTATAAAAGAATTAGTAAAATGCTGCTCTGTTAATAGTTGGAGTATAGTATAAAACAATATTTTTTTCTTCTGTTGTCTGATGTTGGTAAAGCAGCAGCATGATACCATATACACGTGTGGTTTTGGACTATGAGCCCAGGCCACAAAAAAAAAAAAAGAAAAAGAACAACAACTCGCAGTCACCTAGTAAGATCGAGAATGGAAAGAAAGTGCTCACACCTCAGTGGCTGAAAGTTTCCGTTGAACCCCTTATGATTAAAGTGTGATAGTGACTGACTGACTAAACTGAAACTCAGTGATGTTTGACCTCCTGTTTTAGGCTGGTTGTGTTAAAGGGTTAGTTCACCCAAAAATTAAAATTCTTTCATTTATTACTCACCCTCATGTCGTTCCACACCCGTAAGACCTTCGTTAATCTTCGGAACACAAGTTAAGATATTTTAGTTGAAATCCGATGGCTCCGTGAGGCCTTCATAGGGAGCAATGACATTTCTTCTCTCAAGATCCATAAAGGTACTAAAAACATATTTAAATCGGTTCATGTGAGTACAGTGGTTGAATATTAATATTATAAATATTTATAATATTTATATTATAAATCATGATTCAGATCGCGTGTCAAACTGCCAACGGCTCGTGACTTTGGTGCTCCGAACAGCAGATTCGATACACTGATTCATTTATGCTCCGATGCTTCCTGAAGCAGTGTTTTGAAATCGGCCATCACTATATAAGTCGTTATTTTGTTTTTTTTGGTGCTCCAAAAATATAATATTAATATTGAACCACTGTACTCACATGAACCGATTTAAATATGTTTTTAGTACCTTTATGGATCTTGAGAGAGGAAATGTCATTGCTCCCTATGGAGGCCTCACGGAGCCATCGGATTTCAATCTTAATTTGTGTTCTGAAGATTAACGAAGGTTTTACGGGTGTGGAACGACATGAGGGTAAGTAATAAATGACAGAATTTTCATTTTTGGGTGAACTAACCCTTTAAATAAAAGACCTAGTATTGTCACAGAGTCGCAAACCATCACAGACACCAATCAGCCCATCATCACTAGATCCTCCCACTCATTCACTCTCCCTGGAATACTAATTCACCACACCTGCACCTCCCCATCAACTCACCACATAAAGGCCTTCACTACCTGCACTCCGTTGTCTGGTCTCGTCTACACGCATGTACAGACTCCTTACCTGATACTCACTGTAGTACTTACCTGCTGCCAAGAAACCACTCTTCAGTCATCTGCTCCCAGCCCTTTGTGTGCCCATCCAGCCTGTCGGTGTTCTCCTGCCAAGAGATGCACAAGTTACTCGTCAGCTAAGTTACCCTGGAATTCTCTCGAACTGCTATGCTCACCATTGCTGCTTCCTGTTACTGTTTAATAACCATCCTGTGAAATAAACTGTTTATATTCTATTTGCCTGTCTGCTGCCTTCTGTTCTGTGACAAGTATGTAGTTCAACACTTTCACATGATCACAAATGCTATTTATATTTAAAGTGACTTTCACATCATTCACAAATCAGGACTTAATTAATCTAATCTAATGCAAAATATCAGGATCCCATACAAAAGTTTAACAGGTGGAGGTGTTCTGTTGCAACACACCTCTTCATAGACAGGATTTCAGCACCATGGACAGAGACATGTTATATTGGTAACTTTTCAAATTATATACTATATTTTTAATCAAAGTAGCCAAATAAAAGAGATGTGAGTGTGTGTGTGTGTGTGTGTGTGTGTGTTATATGATTGAGAGTAACTGAAAGTTGTATCTAATGTTAGATGAACTAAGGCCTAAACCAGCTGCTGGAAAGAGATAAAATAAGGTCTGCATGAGAAGACAAGGCCAAGAAGTAAACTGTTCATTGATTGTTCATTTTTCTGCAGGCCTTGACTGTGTGACTAACTAAAGACGAGCAAGTCTGAGACGAAAGACGGATGACTTCGCTGGGAAGAACAGTTGTCCAGGTTTAGTTGTCCTCAATCACAGGTTTTCTCAGACTGTGGTGATGAGGACAGAATGATTGATTTTTTTTTTATTATTGTTTTCACCATAGCAGTATAAAAATATGCTACATTGATATTTTCATTAACTGTTTGTACATTCATATTTTTAGTTACACAACTTTCTCACCAACGATGAGCCTCATGATGTTAATCATGAGAAGTATTCATGTGTTTTTCTGAATGATTGACTTCAGACACCACAATGTTAAATACTCATATACAAACATTAATGGTTACACTTTATTTTGATAGTCCATTCTACTATAAGCAACTTTGCAACTACATGTCAACTATCAGTCATTAGATTAGAGTATTAGTAGACTGTCTGCTTAATATCTGTAAGACTTTATTTCGATGGTCCCATAATACACATTCTACTAACTATAAATAACTTTGCAACTAACATTCAACTAGCAGTCATTAGAGTATTAGTAGACTGTCTGCTTAATATCTGCTGACACTTTATTTTGACAGACATTCTACTGACTATAACTTTGTAACTATAATTTATTCTACTAACCCTAACCTAACAGTCTACTAATACTCTGAGAGTTACTTGACATGTAGATGCAAATTAATGAGTGACTTGACATGTAGTTGCATTACATGTCAAATACATGTAGTTGCAAGTTTCTTATAGTTAATAGAATGTCTAAAGTGGAATCGAAATACAATTTTCATCTTCAGCGAGCAGGTTTGGTTAGTTTGCACTTTGTTTGCTGCAAAGCACATGAAAGCCTCCAGTGCATACAGTTTTTTGATTCATCTAAGTAGTGTTATGTACCACAGGGGGAATTTGCCCTTTATTTTCAGAAAGTGTGTGGTCATGATGTCAAACTGACACTTTTACCTTGTGTGCCATACTTATGTGACTCAATGCCACACGCATGCTTAAGGAGTTAATAGTTTTTTAAACCAACACTCAACAGTAACAAACAGCAAATGAACACCTGCACATAAAACAACTGAGCAGCTCAGTTTATCAGATTATCTGATCATCCCGAGACATGTTATCTGATTTGGCTTTATTTTAACATCAGCGTTAGACCAAACCACAATGCATAGGATGTGACAGTGACCGAGGCTCCAACCAGAAGACAGAGATTGTTAGCAGCATCACTTCCTGTGGAGGAGTGACAGAGAGAAGCTGCTCAGTACAGAGTGAGAAGAGTTGAAGTGAACTTCAGTGGACCAGCATTGACATTCATATGCTTTAAATATATGATTGATATAAAAAACACTTTTAAAAATGTTTTTTTTTATTATTATTATTATTTAAAAATGTATGATAGAGTAGAATTGCTGCTCAAAAATGATTTCCCAAAAGAAAAAGGTTTATTAAAAACAGTTATTTCAGATTGCATAATCAAATATATATTTTAAAATTATTAAAATAAAATGGAAAAAATATTACATTTAATAAAATATCTACAGATAAAAATGAAAAAAAATGAGATCATGAGATGTTTGTTTGCACTTCAGCATGTACCTTTGTACATGCATTGCTTGCGCACATTGTGGTTTGTGTCATTTTCCAACCACAGGACTGACCTCTTGCTTGTTTTGAAGCCCCTCTCTGTATCAAAACCACAAAAACACCCTTTTCAACAGACAAACATTTCTGTTTAATTAAAGAAACACAACCCCCTACCTGCTGTACTGCTGACTACATTTAATGACATTGTTTTTTTATTAAATGTAAACAAATCATATCAATATTTTAATGTATGTTGGAAACAGAAATGATCCTTACTCTTGATTAATGTATCCTGTGTTTAGTTTTTAAACAAATAACACTCTGCACTGATAAATGTATATATCTCAAAGAGTTCAAGAGATTTAGAAAATAAAGACAACAACCAGAGGTATATGTAAATCCTCGGAATTAAATCCTGAAATAGTCTCTAGACACTTTGAAATAAGGAAAAATGTGTGATTTAGGAAAGCAAATTTTATCTTGTAGTGTTTATGCTGTAGATTTTCATTTTTTCATCCAAGCTGTGCAGAGGAAACTGAAGATTTAAACTTTAAAAGCAATGTCACTCAGCAGTGTAAAAAGTGAACAGACATGTGGTGAAACATGTATTATGCAAATAAATGATCATATGTTATATGAAATTATATATTTTGTTACAGACCACTACTGCAGACTTTCACATGTTGACCTCTTCTACACCACAAGAAAAGAGGCCGCTCTCTATCACAGCTCTATTAGCAGAACATCACCTTAGAAGTTCTCACTTTGCACTGAGTAGCTTCTTCCTGTCTCAGTTTCTACAGGAAATGATGCGCTTTATAGCTCGCTCTCTGACTGGAGCCACATTGTTGCACAGTCTCGCTTGTGTGGTTGAGAACACACCTATCAATAATGTATCTGAAACATACTTGTTTCAAAGTCTGAGATCACAAACATTACTGTGTTTACTGCAGTAATCTACAGAATTAGAAAACTGCAAAAGCTTTGTGAATGTCTGTAAAATGTTTCAGACCAAGAGTATAATAAAACTCAGTTCTCCATTATTTCTGTCTATAACAGTCTGTGAGTTTATTATGTCTTTCATTTACATATAGCTTTTAACACTGAGTTTGGTGTGGTTTTGTCTGGCTATCACCAGACCAAGCTCAATTTACATTTTTTTACGATTGCTTAAGCACAATTTTAAAAACAAGGCTCATTTTGTCAAAACACTACACACAATTCACAGATCCACACACACAAATAGCAGAACACCTCAGTTCTTTTGCAAAATGAGACACTTCATTCAAAACTTCACACTCATTTAACAAAACCCAACTTTGTCACCGTATGGAACACACATGGTTCATACATTCTGATTCTGTTTGATTCATTTACACACTGCTGTGCTCAATCTTAAACACTTGTAACGTTTATACTTTTCTAATGATATAGTCTAGTTTTTATTTTTTCAGATATATTGTTAGAGTAATGCACATGAATATACTGACAAAAAAACAAACAAACAAAAAAAACCCCACAAGATCAGTACTGCACATTGATGAAAATATTTATTTCTCACCACATTGTAAAACCATTAAATACATCCATGCCTTTCCAAAGGTTACATTTTGCACTGAAAATCAGAACATATTCTAAATACAATATAGTACACAAACAAAAACATTTGTGGAGACAAAACAAAAGCATGATATTAAATAATTATAATAATAAAAAAATAACAATAGAAAAAACACCTAAGCATCATCTCTGCCCTAGCTAGATCTGGCCATAGCACTTCATGCACATCACAGGCGATGTTCTCTCTCACAAGACAGCGAGGGAAGAATCTTCTTGAAAGGCGAGTCCATCCTTGCACAGACCCTGCATCAGTTGGGTCACAGGCCTTCTCCATGGCTTGAATGAGGCACATCCTGACACAGGGCTGGAGATTGTAAACCTTCCATGGCAAAAAAAAAAAAAAAAACCCTCCTCATTGGGTTTAAGGAAGAGACAGTATGGTGGGAGGTATTGGAGTGAAAATTGTGGATGCTAATGAAACCAGTTTTGGACCTATAGACCTATAGTCCTTGCATCTGATTGTTGAGTTTACAGTTAGGCACCTAAGTGTCTGAACAGTGTCTGGTATTTACACCCACTCGAGCAATTTGTTTGCTAAACTAAAGAAGTCATTCAGCATCGTCGAGAAGTTAAAAGGAATTGGATTGACGGTCGTGCCTGCCGTCGCTTCTCTATCGTCATCGTGTTATACCCGCCAATAGCGAGCAAGGTGGATAAGCCAGTCTGTGATTGGTTCCCGCAAAAGTGTAACAGAAGCAGTAGAAATGAATGTACGGGTTTCCAGACTGAGTTGCCGAGCGAAATCAAATCGCCGGCAGATCAGGCTGGGTTTACCCAGTCTAATCATGGTTTAATTAAAAAAATAAATAAATAAATAAAAATTTTTACAATTGCATACTGCCCTCTACTGATACTTTTTTTCACTTACTGTCAACATCCTCAAAAGCAAAAAAACAAAAACAAACTAACAACAACAACAACAACAACAACAAAAACATCAGTGTGGAGTAGTATCGTCTCGGTTACAAAGGTAACCCTCGTTCCCTGAAGGAGGGAACGGAGACGTACGTCGGATGACCGACGAATAGGACGTACGTCTCCGTTCCCTCCTTCAGGGAACGAGGGTTACCTTTGTAACCGAGACGTTCCCATTCAGTCGGTCACTTCGACGTACGTCGGATGACCGACGAATAGGAATCTCGCTAGAGAGGCCAATCTACTTCGAGTGTAACTAAACGAGCCAATGCACATTGGCATGCAATCATATGCATCAGCTGCTCGCCTCGCAGCGCGGGTATATAATGAGCAGCAGGTGCGTTGCATCTTCAGGTTTTCGCTGAGGAGCCGAACCCAGCAGGTGGCAGCATCAGCAGGACAGCGCCTGTGGCGACGGGACGTACGTCTCCGTTCCCTCCTTCAGGGAACGAGGGTTACCTTTGTAACCGAGACGTTCCCATTCAGTCGGTCACTTCGACGTACGTCGGATGACCGACGAATAGGAATCCCTACCAAAGCGCCACAGGAGGTGCCCTCTTCCAGTGCTCTGTTGTGAGCCACCTGAACCCCCTTGCCTAAGGACGGTGGGACCGGGCTCACACAGAGAGGGTCGATCACTGTTGTTCCCAAAACCCACTCAGTGAGACTATAGATACCACTGGGAGCGTAACCTTACGTCAGATAAGGAACGCTGCGGAAGCCATATCCTTCCCCGAAGGAGTTATATGGATAAGTACATATGGACTAACCTTGTAGGTTGTACAACATATGGAAGAACTGGGGTGACTCCAACTTGGTGGGTTCTCCCAGAGGGAAAGACACGGGCTTCGATTAGGAGCAACCGTGGAAAGCCGCATATGGGATCCCCGTAGGGTCACACATATGGAACCCAGCCTAAATCCGGTTCTCAAGGATTCAACGGAGTAAGGCCTGGCGACCGACGCTCCGCCACGTCGGCTGCCGAAGGGATGTCGGAGGACTCGACAGGGTCTGCCTTGTAGGGACTCTCTGGAGAAAAGAAGCGCATGTCGCGCAGCAAGCGGACACTAAGCCGGGGCCTCTCCGTGCCTCTGACCTGAGGCGAGAACACGGGAGGAGACCGGCTCCACACGAAGGCTATAGTACCTAGCGAACGTGTTAGGTGTCGCCCAGCCCGCAGCTCTACAAATGTCTGTCAGCGAGGCGCCACGAGCCAGCGCCCAGGAGGATGCTACACCTCTCGTGGAGTGAGCATGCAACCTGAGCGGGCAGGGCACGCCCTGAGCTTGATAAGCCAGGGCGATGGCATCCACTATCCAGTGGGCCATCCTCTGCTTGGAGACAGCCTTTCCCTTCTGCTGGCCTCCGTAACAGACAAAGAGCTGGTCTGAGGTCCTGAAGCTTCGAGTTCTGTCTATGTACCGTCGCAAAGCGCGGACTGGACAGAGCAAAGCCAGGGCTGGGTCTGCCTCCTCCGAGGGCAGCGCTTGCAGGCTCACCACCTGGTCCCTGAAGGGAGTGGTGGGAACCTTGGGCACGTAGCCAGGCCGGGGTCTCAGTACCACGTGGCTGTCGCCCGGCCCGAACTCCAGGCACGATTCGTCGACCGAAAATGACTGCAGGTCCCCTACCCTCTTGATGGAGGCCAATGCAACCAGCAGCAAAGTCTTCATAGACAGAATCTTTAAGTCTGCTGATTGCAAAGGCTCAAAGGGAGCAATCTGGAGTGCTCTTAGCACCAGAGCGAGGTCCCAAGAGGGTATGGAGGGAGGTCGAGGAGGATTTAACCGTCTCGCCCCCCTAAGGAACCTGATGACCAGGTCGTGCTGACCAACAGATTTGCCATCTATGTGGTCGTGGTAAGCGGAGATAGCAGCAGTCTGGACTTTGAGGGTGGAGGGGGACAGCCTACGCTCCAACCCTTGCTGCAAGAAGGAAAGCACGACTCCGATCGAGCATCTTCGGGGGTCTTCTCGGCGAGAAGAGCACCACTCGACGAACAGGTTCCACTTCGAGGCGTAAGCACGTCTTGTAGACGGTGCACGTGCCGAAGTGATGGTGTTAAGTACCTCAGGGGGTAAGTCACCTAGAACCTCCGCGTCCCGTCCAGGGGCCAGACATGGAGTTTCCAGAGGTCTGGACGCGGGTGCCAGAGAGTGCCCCGTCTCTGAGAAAGAAGGTCCTTCCTCAGAGGGATGGGCCAGGGAGGGGCTGTCGCGAGGAGAGAGAGTTCTGGGAACCAGGTCCGGTTGGGCCAGTAGGGCGCAACTAGCAAGACCTGCTCCTCGTCCTCCCTGACTTTGCACAGTGTCTGTGCAAGTAGGCTCACTGGGGGAAACGCATATTTGCGCAGGCCCCGGGGCCAGCTGTGTGCCAGTGCGTCTGTCCCGAGTGTTCCCTCGGTCAGAGAGTAAAACAACTGGCAGTGGGAGGTCTCTAGAGAGGCATACAGGTCTACCTGAGCCTCTCCGAACTCTTTCCAGATCAGCTGAACCACCTGGGGGTGGAGTCGCCACTCTCCTGGCAGCGCAGCTCGTGACAGCTCGTCGGCCACACGGTTGAGCACACCGGGAACATGAATGGCGCGAAGCGACCTCAGATGCTTCTGACTCCAGAGGAGGAGATGGCGGGCGAGTTGCGACATGCGACGGGAGCGTAGACCACCTTGATGGTTGATGTACGCAACGGTCGCAGTGTTGTCCGTACGGACCAGTACATGCTTGCCCCGTAGCAGGCCTTTGAGGCGGCCCAGAGCAAGACGTACTGCCAGCAACTCGAGGCAGTTGATGTGCCAATGCAGATGGGGTCCCGTCCAAACCCCTGACACTGCATGCCCGTTGTACGTGGCACCCCAGCCGGTGGCCGAAGCATCTGTGAATACCACAGCATGCCGGGACACTTGTTCTAGGGGCACTCCTGCCCGAAGAAACAAAGGGTCCGACCACGGGCTGAAGGCTTGGCGGCACTCCTGAGTGATTGGCACCCGGAACGTGCCGTGTAGCCACGCCCATCTCGGGACTCGGCCGTGAAGCCAGTGCTGAAGCGGTCTCATATGAAGCAGACCGAGCGGTGTTACAGCCGCTGCGGCCGCCATATGCCCCAGGAGCCTCTGAAAAAATTTCAGTGGGACCGCTGTCCTGCCGTTGAAAGTATTCAGGCAGTTCAACACCGACCGAGCACGTTCCTCTGTGAGGCGTGCTATCTGTTCGACCGAATCCAACTCCATACCGAGAAAAGAGATCCTCTGCACTGGGGCGAGTTTGCTCTTTTCCCAGTTGACCTGAAGCCCCAACTGGCTGAGGTGACTGAGCACCAAGTCCCTGTGTTCGCACAACTGATCCCGAGACTGTGCTAGGATAAGCCAGTCGTCTAGATAGTTGAGGATGCGAACACCCTGTTCTCTCATGGGAACAAGGGCTCCCTCCACGACTTTCGTGAAGACGCGGGGAGACAGGGCGAGCCCGAAGGGTAGGACCCTGTACTGGTATGCTCGACCTTCGAACGCGAACCTCAGGAATGGCCTGTGTCGCGGAAGAATCGAAACATGAAAGTACGCGTCCTTCAGGTCGATCGCTGCAAACCAATCTCGGGGACGGATGCATTCGAAAATGCGTTTCTGCGTGAGCATTTTGAACGGTAGCTTGTGGAGGCTCCGATTCAAAAGACGCAGGTCCAAGATCGGTCGTAACCCGCCGCTTTTCTTGGGTACAATGAAGTAGGGACTGTAGAACCCTGACCTCATATCGGCTGGAGGGACCGGCTCGATCGCGTCCTTCGCCAGTAGGACTGCGATCTCCGCACGCAGGACAGGGGCATCGGCAGCTTTCACTGTAGTGAAGAGGATGCCCCTGAACTTGGGGGGGCGCCGGGCGAACTGAATCGCATAGCCGAGCCTGATGGTCCGAAGGAGCCAGCGAGACGGACTGGGGAGCGCTAGCCAGGCTCCCAGAGACCGAGCAAGCGGCACCAAGGGGACCACCGGCGTACCCGCCGCGGGGCAGCGAGGTGGAACGCAGGGACGCGGCCCGGGGGGCTCTCTGTATGAGGCAGCCCGAAGCGGGGTCACAGTGTGCTGTGCAACACTTACCTGCTTCCACAGGTGGACAGAGGGAGCAGTCGAGGTTTTGTCTGCCTGCTGCCCGCTGCTGTCCGCTGGCGACAGAAGAGGTGGATGAGAGTGGTGAGGTTCTTGCCCTCCCACTGCCCTCCGAGCCCTCTTCGGACCCGGAGATAGAGGAAACTGCTCTTTTATTGAAAATTTGGGTACCGCTGGTCGTTGGGCCAGCGGCGGAACAAAAAGGGGAAACAAAAGATTCTCCACCCGGCCCTCCTCCGGGGGAAGGAGCGGTGCGGTCACCACCTCCTGAAGAGCAGTCCCATCCATCTCCGGGTCGCCCGTCCTAGGGCCGCTTGGACTTGGCCTTGCCACCCTTCTTTTTAGGGGGTGGCGGGACGGGCTGGGCACCCCGCCCGCGACCGGCTCCACGACGCCGCTTGGATGGAGGCTGCTGCTGCGGCGTGGGAGCGGGGGCAGCCGCAGGGGGGCGCCCTCGGCGACGGGCAGACTGAGGTGCCGCCGGCGGTGGGGGTGCAGCAGCTGACCGCCTCGGCAGGATGTGACTAATGGCCTCAGACTGCTTTTGTACAGCCGAGAACTGTTGGGCAAAGTTCTCGACCGCGTCGCCGAAGAGGCCGGTCTGGGACACGGGGGAATTAAGAAACCTGACCTTGTCGGTATCCCTCATGTCCGCGAGACACAGCCAGAGATGGCGTTCCTGGACCACCATGGTGGACATCGCACGACCCACTGACCGCGCCGTAACCTTCGTCGCACGAAGCGCGAGGTCCGTCGCGGTACGAAGTTCTTGTAGAACTTGCAGATCATGACCACCCTCGTGTAGGTCCTTCAGTGCCTTGGCCTGATGGACCTGCAACAACGCCATAGCGTGTAAGGCAGAAGCGGCTTCCCCACAGGCCTGATAAGCCTTGCCGGTAAGATCCGACGAGTGCTTACAGGCCCGGGAAGGGAGAGACGGCTCCCCCCGCCAGGTGGAGTTAGGGCACAGTTGCATAGCAACGGCCCGTTCCACAGGGGGTATGCGCGCATAACCCTTCGCCGCTCCGCCATCAAGGGTGGTGAGGGAGGAGGACCCACCGACACGGTTTCGGGCAGTAAAAGGTGCCGTCCATGTGCCAGTGAGTTCTTCATGCACCTCCGGGAAGAAAGGCACTGGGGTGGGGGACTGAGAACCAGCCCTTGCCACCCCGAGAAACCAATCGTCCAACCGCGAGGGCTCGGGACACGGTGGAGGATTCCACACGAGCCCGACCCTGTTGGCGGCCCGGGAAAGCATAGCCATCATTTCCGGGTCTGAATCGGGCACAGATGTCACTCCCGAAGGAGGCAGCTGCGCCGAATCGTCATCCCCGAAAGTATCAGGCTCACCCTCCGATGCAGCGATCGACATCTGGTCGTCATGGGGAGCTCCGAAGGATACGGATGGTACACACCTCTGGGGTGGTCCACCGCGTTCCCCCGGCAGCTCTACTGGCTGCGGAGTGCACGAGGGATGAGGGTTCCTAGGGGGTTGGTTCCCCGAAGGAAGCGTGCTCACCATGATCCTCAAGTCACCAGTCCCAGCGCCCGAAGCAACCCTCTGAGGAGGATTGGAACGAGGCGCCGGGACCGGGACTCCACCCCTTTGCAGGAAGTGGAGTCTCGACCGCAACTCCGCGACGGTCATCATCCCACAATGGGTGCATGACTCGTCCACAAACGCCGCCTCAGCGTGCCTTAAGCCCAAGCACGTGATACAGCGCTGGTGACCATCCCGAGGCGCCAGGTAACGACCGCATCCAGAAACACACAAGTAGAACGACATCTTTAAAAAGACGCGAACTACTCGTGTAAGCTCTTTCAGGAACTGCTCTTTCAAGTGCCGAAGCACGCAGGGGAAAGCCGCTGCAGCACAGACAGGGAAATGTGCAGCCTGTCGTGTGCACTCTCTTTGGAGATGCCGCTCTTACCAGCCGTGAAAACAGCTTTTCAGCGCTCTTTAAAGCGCACCGTACCAGCCGTAAGAACGGCTTTCACAGCTGACACACAGCTTTCTTTGCTCAGTGGGCAAAAAAAGAAAATAAACAAAAGGAGAGAATCGGCCCCGCTGCTGTGCTGTTCCACCTGCACCAGATGAGAGAGCAGTAGAGAGAGCTGGCTCGTTCCTTTCACACTCGCTCGTAGATACTACCATGTGTAGTTCGGCTCCGAAGCGAAAAGCTGAAGATGCAACGCACCTGCTGCTCATTATATACCCGCGCTGCGAGGCGAGCAGCTGATGCATATGATTGCATGCCAATGTGCATTGGCTCGTTTAGTTACACTCGAAGTAGATTGGCCTCTCTAGCGAGATTCCTATTCGTCGGTCATCCGACGTACGTCGAAGTGACCGACTGAATGGGAACGTCTCGGTTACAAAGGTAACCCTCGTTCCCTGAAGGAGGGAACGGAGACGTACGTCCTATTCGTCGGTCATCCGACGTACGTCGAAGTGACCGACTGAATGGGAACTCAGGAATTCCATTCTGCTTGATTACCAATGTACTGTTAAAAAAAAAAAAAAAAAGTGTTGCTTTTAAAATATCTGTGGCAACATATTTGCAGAACAACCTGTAAATACTAATATAAAGAAGATGCACACATGACTTTTCACTGTAAATTATAAGATGATTTGTAATTTTTTACTTTCAAAAATGGTATATTTAACTGTATTTTACCGTAAAATTACATGAATGTAAGGTTAGATCTATTACAGTTTCAGCTCAAAATACCCCATAGATTTTTTTTTTATGAATTTTTTTAACTGCCTATTTTGAGGCATCATTAACTATGCACCGATTCAGGCTGCGCCCCCCCACACCCCCCAAAATGACCGTGATTTTAACAGTAAAAGACTGTAAAAATGCTGCGATGAAAAACTGTCAATTGGTTTACAGAAAGTTTCCGTACCAGATACGGTGAAGAACTGTAATAGATCTAACGGTACATTTAATGTAATTTTACGGTAAAATACCGTTAAATTCACAGTTTTTGGAAGTGAAAAATAACAATTCATTGTAAAATTTACAGTGAAAAACCGTAAATTTACATTCCCACAATTCCCTGCGTGACACTTCACATTTGATATATTTTCGTTTAAATAACCCTGTTTCTTCTTAGTTTTTCTCATTTTTTTCTAATCAGTTATGTACATTAGGGTTTTATGTTACATCTAATGTTGTTAAATTAATGTTTATTGGATTTTTAAAATTTCATGCATGTTACCATGATGGTGTTTAATGTGTGTGTGAATGACACCGTGTGCACCTTCTATATATTAATATTGTCCTTCTCAGTTTGTGGAAAATCTGCTTGTGATGAACTTTGATTCATCATGTGACTCTTATCACCACTGTGTTTGGTGACTGTCAGTGTATTATAAAGGTACAAAACAGATATTAGTACTTCATTAGGTTGGTAAATTAACATTATATCAGTTAATGAAATACGTTATTTTACCGTAAATTTAACAGATTTTTTTTTTACGTTGCTACTGTATTTTTTACGGTAAAGTTCTGGCAACCACAGCTGTCGTTTTTTTACCGTAAATTTTACTGGGATTTTTTTTACAGTGTACATTCTCATTGGCCTTGCAGCATTGCTGATCATAAGCTTCATAACTAATGTTCTACTTTGTGTGAGAAAAGACAGAAGGTAACCACTGACTTCATATATAATACATAACATAAAAATAATGAGAATACACATTAAAAAGGTGAAAATATGCAGTTTTTTGTATTATTCAGAAACTTCTTGTAAGATTTATGCAATAAACATAATTCCCTTTATGTCATTTTGAAGTGCTAAAACTCATCTAATGTTTATCTTATAATAGGCAACACATCCCAGCAAGTTCATGCTACAGATACGTACAGTCAAGTGCCCAAGTTTGTTTTACACAGACAAAATTAAATGCGTAACTAAAAGTCAAGTATTTAGTGGTGTATGTGATGTATATCACTTCACAGAAACATTTATTAAACATACTGTATATATATATATATATATATATATATATATATATATATATATATATATATTTTGTATCACGGGACCTCTGAAATGAATTATGCTGCCTTCAAATTCATAACTCTGGACTGAAATTAAACGATTTTGTACTGTAACACTGTATTTGTAGTTGATAATATTGTTTGCTAACCAGAGCCACTGTGAATATCATATTATTTTATGTTCTGAAATAATTATGAAATTTAAATGTATCTTTATTCAGTTGAAATAACCACAGTTTTTGATGTCTCACTGTATGTGAATAAAGACTCTTATTTTTCCAGAAAAACAAAAACAAAAAAAAAAACAAAAACAGACTTGCTTTTCTTTTGTTTTAATTAACGTTAGATAAGATACACCACAAACCACAAGGTCACACCTCTGAAATTTAGCCCAGTTAACACCCCAGTACTGTGGTAAGATCTAATCAACAGACCAAACTAGAAGAGCTTTAGTCAGCCCCATTTGACATGCATGAAACAGTCTGCAGTGACTTTGGCCTATTTAACACCTACTCAACTCTAGGGGCAATGGGGCATCTCATAATTACAGTGACGGGGCAGAAATGTCAAATATAATGCCAGTTTTCCTCTGACCTTTGCCTATTTGACAGGTTTTATTTTTTTATTTTTTCTTATCACTTGCTTTTAGTTGGCAAGAAAAAAATTAAATTCACTGCTGAACAAATGCGCCAATTTTGAGGAAATGAGGAAATGACTGCAGCTTGTGATGAGGCCCAAACTAGCACATACAGTAGACTTTGACTATTTAATTTTACTTAACATTGTTTTATTTATCCGCTATATTGACAAGACCATTTTGAAGGATATTGGTTTACTTATGGCCTTTCTGTGCACTTGAGCTCAACTGAGGCTTGAGAGTTTGTAGACGTTTAAAAGGTGTGTCGACCTTGAATTATCGCAACATTGAGGTGTTCAGTTTTATTTTAATTTTAGAAAACAAACTTGATTTCTCATCTTACAAATCAATTGTTTCTTATTTTCACTGCCATGTCCTTCAGGACTCTGAGCCTACATTCAGCATGAGTAAAATACTTAAGTACTGTTAAAATCAGATACTTTAAGACTTTTACTCAAGTCGTATTGGAATTGGTGACTTGTAACTTGTAGTGGAGTCATTTCAATGTAAGGTATAAGTACTTTTACTCAAGTATGGTTTTCAGGTACTCTTTACACCTCTGCTAAGAAGCACATGAAAAGATCACATGAAGGGCAAGGGAGTCACATGAAAAAAACAGGAAACATGACTATGGCAAATTACAAAATAAAAGACATGAAACATGAACAAAACCCAAAACCAAAGGTGACAATTATTGTAAATTCATGTTCTATTTTTATACTAACGCACGTGTTGTAATCATTTGATGTAATACATTTTAGCATCACATTTTGGCAAAAAAAGCTGATTCTATTCTTTAAAAAAGAACTTCTTTTTAAAAAGATATTAGTGATGCATCAGCACCATGAGCCCACACTTTTTTTTTTTTTTTTTTCTGTAGCAAATTCAGTGGATACCTGGCCTTGGAAATTTAACTTTTCTTCCATCTCCAAACAGTATTTCTCCACACGAGGCCACAGTGCAGTAGTAAATTCCAGCATCATAGTGACCGAGGTTGTTCTTGGGCAGGTTGTAGATACATTTGTGTGTGGTAGAGTTCCCATCAGAGCTCCTCTCACATTGACCGTTCCTGCGCTCCTGAGTGTAAATGATTCCTGGAGGAGATTCTCCAGATTCGTGTCTGAACCAGTAGACGTTGTGTTCTACATATTTAAATTACAAATGTAATGTACATTTTAAAACATTACACATGATTTTAGAAAACATTGGATTTCTAATACAACATACTATACTTCTTTCTCTCTTCTGTCGGCTGCAATCCATTTTTTAAATACTTTTTCTCTTTTGGAAATGCACTACTGGATTTTTATTTTTCTGTTGGAGAAAACAGAAACACAAAATAATATTTACTATGGTCTCCTTGTGTGTCTGTAGAAGTGGCTCATCCGAACAATCAGACTCAGCTACTCGATTCAGTTTGTGTAAATTCTGGCAAAGGGCGTGATAGAGCCGGTCCCTCCAGCCGATGTGAAGTCAGGGTTTTACAGCCCGTACTTCATTGTACCCAAGAAAACAGGTGGGTTATGGCCGATCCTAGACTTGCCTGCCTTGAATTGAGCTCTTCACAAACTCCCATTCAAGATGTTGACACCCAAATGCATTTTCGAATGCATTCGTCCCATGGATTGGTTTCCAGCTATCGACCAGAAGGACGCGTAATTTCATGTCTCCATTCTTCCTCGACACAGACCGTTTCTTCGGTTCACTTTTGAGAGGCAGGCATATCAGTACAAAGTTCTCCCGTTCGGGTTGGCCCTGTCTCCCCGCCTCTTTACAAAGGTCACGGAGGGAGCTCTCACTCCCCTCAGGATTCAAGGTGTCCATATTCTCAACTACCTCGATGACTAGCTGATTCTAGCTCACTCTTGAGATCAGTTGTACGAGCACATGGATCTGGTGCTCAGACACCTCACCCGTCTGGGCCTTCGGGTCAACTTGGAAAAGAGCAAACTCTCCCCAGTCTCTGCTGAACTGCCTGACTCAGTTCAGAGGCAAAAGAGCGGTTCCACTGAAGTTATTTCAGAGGCTCCTGGGGCATATGGCATCTGCAGCGGCAGTTATTCCGTTGGGATTGCTCCATATGAGACCACTTCAGCACTGGCTGCACAGCCGAGTCCCGAGATGGGCGTGGCAACAGGGCACGCTCTGAGTGATCATTACTCTGGCTTGCCATCAGACCTTTACTCTGTGGTTGGACCTCTCATTTCTATGGGCCAGTATTTCCCTAGGTCTGGTGTCCAGGCATGTTGTTGTGTCAACAGATGTCTCTGCCACAGGGTAGGGTGCCATGTGCAATGGGCATGCTGCATTAGGCTCCTTGACGGGACCTCGACTTCAGTGGCATGTCAATTGCCTTGAGTTGCTAGCAGTTTGGCTTGCTCTGCACCGCTTCAGGGCCCTGCTGAGTGACAAGCACGTCCTGGTCCATACGGACAACACTGCGACCATAGCGTACATCAACCGTCAGGGAGGTCTACGCTCACGTCACATGTCACAACTCGCCCGCCATCTCCTTTTGTGGAGTCAGAAGCATCTGAGATTGCTTCGTGCCATTCATATCCCGGGCAGACTCAATTTTGTGGCCAAAGAGCTTTCTCGGCAACAGTTTCACCCCGGGGAGTGGAGACTCCATCCCCAGTCGGTTCAGCTGATTTGGGAACACTTCAGGGATGCTCAGGTAGACCTGTTTGCCTCCCCAGTCAATTCCCATTGGCAGTTTTTTTACTCCCTGACCGAGGGCACTCTCGGCATGGATGCTCTGGCACACAGCTGGCTGCGGGATCTGTAAGTATGCATTTCCCCCAGTGAGCCTTCTAGCTCAAACACTGTGCAAGATCAGGGAGGACGAGGAGCAGGTCCTTTTGGTTGTGCCGTATTGGCCCGGCCGGACCTGGTTCTCCGAACTAGTTCTCCTCGCCCCTCCGTGGCCTATCCCACTGAGGAAGGACCTTCTTTCTCAAAGACGGGGCACCCTCTGGATAGGTTGTGGAAGAGTTAGGTACCTTGCCACCTCAGGTGGTTGTTACCATCACTTCAGCTAGAGCCTTGTCTACTAGACAGGTCTTAAGGCTGATTTATACTTCTGAGTCAGACCTACGCCTGTGCCTCTGCGCCGTAGACTATGCGTCTGTTTTCATTTATACTTCTGGGTTGTCATCAACGTCAACGTGCAGGCAGACCACTAGTAGGCAGTGTCCGCAGACATGTTGAGTATCAAAGCAAAAGCCGAAGAAGAAGCAGCTTGTCATGTACACTGTCAGAGAAGCTTACAAATAGAAGCGGCAGAGAAGCGGCAAATAGGTAACAACTTTTGTTGCAGTTTGACTGTATGTGTACCCTGAAACAGAGTGTTTTTCATTCCTATGGAAGTTGAAAACATTCACTCTTCTCCTATTGCTCTGCGCCAGTTTTTTGACCCGAGGGAGGGGTTCTAACAGACCAATCACAGCGTTTGTGGTTCGTGTAGAAATGACGCGTTGTTACTTTTTTGAAGAGGTGCACTTCAGGCTACGTCGTAGGCTACACATGGTACAAACAGCCTACGGCGTAGCCATGGTATACACTCAACGCAGAAGTATAAATCAGCCGTCTCGCCCTCAAAAAATTCCCTCTTGGAACCTCAGAGTGGTGTTATCTGCACTGGACCCACTTTATATTAAGTGGCCTTAACTACTATGTACTTACATTTAAATTAATAATTTGATACAATGCACTTATTGTGTACATACATGTTTTTACATTGTACATATCTCTTAAAAACACCTGCATGTAATTACATCTGTAATTAATTTCTGTAATTACATTTATAATTACACTGTTGACCCATCCCTTAACCCTTACCCCTACCCTTAAACCTACCCATACCACCAAAGCTTTCCCTAACCTTACCCGTATTCCACCTCAATAGCAGCAAAAGTGTTTTGCAATTCAATATGAACCCAATAAGTACATTGTACTTATTTTTTGATGTAAGTACTTAGTAGTTAAGGCCACTTAATATAAAGTGGGACCTCTGCACTGCGGCTCCCTTCGAACCCTTGCTTTCAGTGGAGCTCATGTTTTTGTCACTGAAAACTGCACTCCTGACAGCTTTGGCTTTGGTTAAGAGGGTCGGGGACCTGCAGGCTTTTTCAGTTGATGAAGCATGCCTAGAATTCAGGCCGAGCAACTGTCACGTTATCTTGAGACCTCGGCCTGGATATGTGCCCAAAGTTCCCACCACTCCCTTTAGGGACCAAGTGGTGAACTTGCAAGCTCTGTCCTGTACATGCTCTTCGCACTTACATTAACCCTCTGGGGTCTGAGGATTTTTGGGGCCCTGTAGAAGTTTTGTCATGCCCTGACATTTGTGCTTTTTTCAGTTGTTCATAAACATATTAATGGAAAAGTTGTCATTACACTGTATTCAGCACGAACTTGGCTACCAAAATTTGTGAGGAACATGTATGTACATGTTTGTAAAAAACAAAATACTTAAGTCACTGAAATAAGGCCACAAAACTAATATTATATATGTGTTCACAAGTATTCTGGGTATTGGAGGTTGTAGACTAGAATTTTTGCTTCAAAATGATGTAGATATTAGCCTGCCTACTCGTTCATATAAAACAATATATTGATTTAAATTTTGTAAGACACTTTTTGTCAAGAAACACAGTATGCGTGGAGGTGTGAATCTTCATGAATAATGCTGTGATTCACACCTGAGAAGACAAAGACCCACATAATGACCTGCATAATGACCTGCATAATGAGCCCTTTCAGTCAGGTAGGCTATGTGAAAAAACCCTCTAATAACAGGATCATATCAGCTGTATTAACGTAAATATAATGTCCACTCATGACAAAAAAAACAAAAAAAATGATTTTTGTGATATCATGCATGCACGTATTATTGCATATGTGAAGAAAATTTTGTATAGGCCTATTATAGTTTAAATTACAGTACCAGTCAAAAGATTGGACACATTACTTTTATAATATTTTTAAAAGAAGTCTCAAGTCTCAATAACCAAATAATGGTTTTCTATTTTAATATACTTTGTTAGTTGACAAACTATACATCATTAAAAAGATCTAAGACTCAAGCTTCACATTTTGACCTCTGTTTTTACAGTGATCGTAATTTGTTTATAGCCTATGTGTCAGGAGTTATGAATATGAAAAACGGAGTCGTTACCTTTGAAAAAACAACATCCATCAGGGCTTTTAGCTTAACCCTTTAAGACCTGTTTTTTTTTCTGAGCGAAACACACAAAAGTAAAGACTTATAACTCCAAAACTGTAGCAAGGAGAGTCAAAAGGTAGGTATCATTTGATAGAACACTTTTTACATTTTAAGAAAATATAAATTACTTTACATTTGGACATTTTCATGCTGAGAAACAGCTGATAAAAGACAAAAAATATATAAAATTTTTTTAAATAAATAATTTTTCTTTTTTATTATTTGATATGGAATAACTCAGGAACGCAATAAGATCGGATAAACATTCTTTTTTGGTGATACTCTCCTACATGTGAGCTGCATCTGGTTCAGATTTCCTGGTGATAGCATAAAGTTTATTTTAATAAAGTGTTATTCATTTTTTCCGCAGCCAGGTGGCGCCAACGGGTGCTAAACTCCGGTTTAGAGGTACTTCTCAGCAATCGTTAGGAGTTTTTCAAAATGGTTAGATGCATTAAAAAGATTTGAATAAAGAGATAAATAAATTCACTAAAACAGATTCTAAGCTTTAAAATGATATCTATTTTGTGTTATTCCACATTGGAAAACGAACATGGATGGGTCCGGGAACATTGGATACACACTGCATACCGGAAAGACGAGAGACATGTTTTTAGCCAAGTATGTTAAATCATTCCGTGAGTAATATCTTGTGATCACCGCAATATATTATGTTAATTTTCGATTCATTCTAATCATGAGAATCTGCTTTAAATATTGATATCGATTTTCTATGATCTGTGCATTTTTCAGGAAGTTATGAGCATGTGAAATATACATATTTGTATTCAGTTAGCGGCTGTGCTATTTTTGTTGTAAACTCATATTACTCTTTACTTTTACTTTTAGAGGGTGAAAACAACGCAACAGAAACATGTTGGAGGCTTGATATGAACGTTTAAAGTCTCTGGTTTTGAATGCAAAAAGAATTTTTGTGCTACCTATATGGATTCAGTTTTTATTGACTCTTAAAGAGAGACATGCAAATGGGAGCGCCAACGCTCCATCCGGTCTTAAAGGGTTAAAAGCATGCACATTTGGAGAAATATTGATGGATTCTCATATGTTTATGTCAATTTTCTATACAGAGGAGTAATATTTATTCAATATTTATTGTCATCACTATGAGCGCTGGATACTGTGTTTTCAATTCATACTTGTAGCCGGAGGGCGCTCTGTGCACATTTAGCCCACAAATGACTCAGTGAAGAACAGGCATATTCATGACATTCCAGGAACTAACAGAGGCTTCCAGAGATCGCTAACCATGGCTATAACATGCAGATAAACACTTTTGAAGATAATAAATACACGATTGCGGCAATGTATACATGTATTGCCTCAGAATTTGCGTTTGAATAGAGCGCTCGCTACGGGGGCGTGGCCGAATTAGCGGATAATGAGCTGACTCACGGACATCTGACATGTGTCTTTTTTCATTCAGATTTCATAAACAGAACAATTTTTGTTTTCGATTTGAATTACACGATTTAAAACCTGACATTTCAACGTTTCTTTAGACATAAGTCTCATTTTTTGTGATTTGTATTCACTAAGTTACAGTTCATTTTCTGAGAACTATCAGATTGGACTTCATTCAGAGGGAGACGACAGATCATGCATCATGTTAGTTTTCTTTATTTTGCAAATAGCACAACATTTTGTTTTTTTCTGAGTGTACACAAATAAAAGAAGATATTTCACAGATTAAAGTGGTGGAGGTGACCACCGTCTCTACTGGTTCAGACATGGATCAGGAGAATCTCCTCCAGGATCCATTTATATTCATGGAAACACAAGTGATCACTATGTTCCAGACATTCCAAATGGTTAATTTTGATTACTTGTGTATTGTCACGTTTATGTTCAGTTTAATTTTCATAGAATTGCAGTTTGTTCGTCATCAGTCACATGTTTCGTTTGTTCAAGTTTCCCGCCACTCATCAGTTTCCATGGAAACTAATCTCTCATCACAGCTGTTTTTCATTCTGTTCATCACCACTGTATTTTTAGTTCCTCACTTCCTCTCCTTCAGTGTCCAGTATTGTTTGTATGTTTGTGTTTTTCACACGTTATGCTTATGTTTTGCCTCTTGGATTAATAAAAACTTTTATATTGGAATCGCCTTATACCTTCTTCTTCCCTTGGACTAAGTGTTACATGTATACTGTACTATGTGTGATACATATGAAATATTGTTCCTCATGATTTAGACAGCTTCAAGAGGCAGAACACACACTTAATCTTTGTAATTGGCCTTACGGTGCTGCTGACATCAAACATTACGATCAATATTCTGCTGTGCTGTATGAGGAGAAAAAGTGTTTGTTTGAATTACTATTATTTTGCTTCAACAATCAACAGTTTGTTACAGCATAGTAGTAATTCCATGATACTGAGAAATGTAAAATATACCAAAAATTATTTTTGATCAGTAAGTATAGTTATTAATGGGCTGATGTAGGCCTACTTTAATGACTAAAAGACCAGTCAAACTAAATATTTTCCCAAATACCTTTCATTAATTACATGCTATATAATGATTTTTATTTGCCTTGTTCATGTAATAAACATTAACAACTACAATAATTTAAAATATACAACATTATGCACATTCTATTAATGCCACCACTGGACAATTACATTTGTATATTTGGTTGGTCACACTTTAGTTTAGGGTCCAATTCTCACTAAACTATTAACTACGAATTTTGCCTCAATAAAGTCCTAATTACTGATTATTAATAGCTAGTCTTTGTTAATAGTTAATAAGGTAGTTGTTAAGTTTAGATATTGGGTAGGATTATGGGATGTAGTTATGAATATGGTCATGAAGGATAAGGCATTAATATGTGCTTTATAAGTAATAAACAGCCAGTATCCTAATAATACGTAATATAAGCAACTACTGAAAATTTGACCCTAAACTAAAGTGTTACCATAATTTCCTGAGAGAAATATCAATATAATATAATATAATATAATATAAGACAAATGGGGAAAACAATCAATATAAGTTATTAACAAAAAACAGATTAAAGGTGCCCTAGATTATGTTTTTAAAAGATGTAATATAAGTCTAAGGTGTCCCCTGAATGTGTCTGTGAAGTTTCAGATCAAAATACCCCATAGATTTTTTTTTTATTAATTTTTTAACTGCCTATTTTGGGGCATCATTATAAACACGCCAATTTTATGCTGCAGCCCCTTTAAATCCCGTGGTCCACGCCCACAGAGCTCGCGCTTGCCTTGAACAGTGCCTTAACAAAGTTTACACAGCTAATATAACCCTCAAAATGGATCTTTACAAAGTGTTCGTCATGCATGCGGCATGCATGCGGCGGATTATGTGAGTATTGTATACTGTTATATTGTTTACTTCTGATTTTGAATGAGTTTGATAGTGCTCCGTGGCTAACGGCTAATGCTACTCTGTTGG